>NC_040018.1:8288639-8441139 GCF_000972845.2 Larimichthys crocea
TTACTGTGATGATAAATATTGAAATATTTATATTTAACATTTAATCTGTGTCTATAATAACCAGATCCTGAAATGTAGATGTGACATGAGGGTTTTCTGAATAAAGAGCACACACACACACACACATATATATATGTGTGTGTGTGTGTGTGTGTGTGTGTGTATGTATGTTCACGTGTAATGCTCTTTTTCAGGATCAGATTAAATGTTAAATATAAATATTTCAATATTTATCATCACAGTAATAGTGTTACACACATTAGTAGCTGTAAACACTCAGCATTAGAAAAATACATACGTTGGTTTGGTGCTTACATAAGGAGTAAACATTTATAATCATCACTTTAAAAATTACATATGTTGTTTTTGGTGCCTGTTTGTTTCCCAGATATATTAGTGTGTGTGTGAATGGGTGTATAAGAGGCATTAACTTGAAGAACTTTGTAGAAAGGCGCTTTATGAAGTTCAGTCCATTTCCTTGTATTAGTTTACGGGCAGATCTGCCCGAACCAATATGGCGGCGCCGTTTACGTATCGCGACCAACGACCAACCCGCTCAATGCGGCGTCTATGTATATATGTCTATGTTGGAGACCCCTGGTCTAAATCATGGACGCAGTATCCGTGACGTCACCCACAGGTTTCTTAAGAACCGCTCCATCCGTTGCCATCTTGGCAGTCTTGCTTTAGCTACCTCCCAGCTAATCTAAAACTGAGTTCAAATGTGAAGCATGCATGGAGCTGAAGTGTACTGTACTGTAACAGCACCCACCTGTCAATCAAAACAACAACACTTTTAGACAGACAAGAGAAGACAATGTAAATTTCCAAGCACTCCAGGATCTCATGACATCACTCTTAGTGTGTGGTTACAGGTACAACACAGGTACACACTGAGTATCATTAATGAGTATAGTTAGTGTGCCTTGAAGAACACATATTTAATTGAAAATGTTTTTAATTAAACATAACTGTAAGCCATAATATAATTTCAACAGGTGAGTTCTATAAAAATGTAGCAGGCTGTAAACATGTTTATTTCTGCTGTGAGGTTTTAACATTTTAACATGGGGACAACCAGCCTCAAGTTTTTGTTTGAGGAACTGCAGTTCTTGAGACTTTCGATTCACTTTATGGACACGGAGGTTGCCACCTTTTATTATTAGTTTGCCAACATACAATACAAATATCTTATGTTAAGGAAAGATGCTTACAGATTTGATTATATCAATTCCTCAAAAACGTCACCACCATCTTGGCTTATAAGTAAAAGTTCACTTGAATTTTTTTGATGTGTAGTTTTTATTCTGAAGCTAATGCTTTGTGGAAACCCTGGTTTTCTTACTTACCTTTATATCGCCAAGGTGGTGAAACAGTTTAAACCACCCATGTACAAAGACTGTTCGCTCCCACGATGCAGGTGTTCAACACAGAGCACCTATTGCTAAGGTCTGTGCTTGTCCAAATATCAGGGGGATTAATTAAAAGTCAATTAGTTGATGGAGGACAATTAGATTAGAGGTTTCTATGTGAATTCAGACACAGGCCCACCTCTTAATATGCCATGCCCTTTCATGTGCGCGGTGGTAAATGGACCTCTGCCTATGTATTTGTACTCAGTTTAAATGCTGTTGCTTATGCAAATTTAATGAGCATTTTAGTTGCATCTTTTTAATATGCACACCACAGCCTAATGCATAATTTAAGATTGTACAAATAATGGAACATGTTCATTTCAGTGGATTTTAATCCAATAGAGAGAAATTAAAGAATAAAAAATAAATAAAAGAGATGAATGGATACATAACATATAAAGTTTGTGTCGAGAAGGGGCGTATGTGTATAATATTGAAAAGGAGCCCTGAGTTCAGTCTTTATTATCGTGCTGCTCAAACTCAAAAGAGCAAAATTTAAAGCCTCCTTGTAAAATTTAGTAAGAATCTTAAATGGCATCTTAACTAGCTACACATAAACTGTGTACCAATGATAATATGCTTTTGTCTGTTTACTGTAAGCTACAGTATGATACCTGTAATAATAAAAGAAAAAAACATTACAGGTGTGTTAAACTCAAAGCAGCTCATGTCTCCATGTCTTTTCTTAAACCACGGGGGAATCTGCCTCCATACTACAAAGGCCTGAAATTCCAGTCCTATCAAAGAAAACATGTTAAAGTACTGAGTCAGTCTCAGAATGCTTTCAGCCTTGTCAGCTTATCCATTAGAATCAAATGTCGCCAATAGAGCGACCCTCCTGATTTTTCTTGATTTGAATCTATGGCCTCAGGACAGAGGGTTTTCTGTGGAGATCGGGCAAATTTGTGATTCGTGAACTTGGGCTGAATGAATAAAAAAAAAAAAAAAACATAAATCCATTTGATTTGACTTCTTCTTAACAAGAGTACCTGCAGTGTGTGCATTCATGAGTTCCAGCAAACATTCTCATATAACAGAACTGATTTTTGAAATATTTCAAAACCTGCATTGTTTACATCTATCCTGCTAAATAGCTGTCTTTATTTGCTTTACGTACATTTAGTATTTTATAAGTAGAAGTCCAGTGTCTTGCTCAGTTTGCTCTGAACTGCCATGAGAGAACATGCGTCTTCTTAGTCCTCAGTTCATGTATAATCCCAGACAATTAAGTGATCATCCACCAAAGTGATTGGAAGGCCGAGTTTAGGATCACACATTAACATCTATAGCAATTTTAGCATTTCTTGTATCCAATAACAACTGTGGCCAACGAAGCGTTTGCAGTCAAAACTCACCATATAAGGCAAACTACCGGTGACCAACAGGGAATCCTTACCATGACGTCACCTTCGCACGAAAACCCAACCTCTCAATTAAGGGCTTTCCCTACGCACAGTCACTTAATTCGGCTCCAACCAAAGTTTCCTCAACAGAAACAAACACTAACGCACGTCAAAACAAAGAAAATAAACCGACCTATGAGACGGACGAGCCCCCAATTTGTTATGACTGGCTCGTGGGCCGCAACAAAAGAGGAGATGTGCCCAACTTAGTTATGAACAAACCAAAGTTTATTAAAGTAAATACTGGTATGGTGTGTGAAAATCAGCGTCAGTAGTGTAGGTGAGTGTATGTGTGTGATGGTAAATGTGTGGTGCATGTTGTTAGTGCAAAAATGAACAAACACAAAACAAAACCAGCTCGTTGGTGTGATGTCATGATGAGGCAAAACGAAGCGAGCCATGGCGTCTGATGAGGCGGGGTTAAATAGGCCTGACTTTCTCTTTGACCTTTTCAACTCCTTTTCCTTTTTTTGTATTTTTGATTGAAACCGCTCTTTCTGTCTCGATCTCATTTGATTATTTGTTATTATATGCAAAAAACAAAAACAAAACAAACAAACTGACGAACAAAAAAATCTTTAAAACAAAACAAAACAGGGATGCACTTTTAAAAACAAAAATCCAAAGGCTCCAACTGTAGCAACTTTATGGTGCCTCTTTAAGTAACTCTAAGTAAAAACCAGTGACTTAACTAATGACTGTTCAATCAATCAACTGATCAACTGTTTAATAACGTGTTAATGAAATGAAGTCACTTCTTCATGAGAGTTGTTCATTTTGTACGTCTGCCAGTTTGATGCTGGATAGTGTTCAGTGGGTTTTTCATTGTTCTCAGTGAAAACATCTGCCTGCTGTGTCTGGAATCAACACCGATCAGAGCAGCGACAGTGACCCAGAACAGAAAAGTCGCAGGCTCTGAAACCAAAACAATGAGCTGAAAGATGTAAAACGGCTCAGGAGACCTGAGGAGGTCTACAGAATTGTGCTCTGAATCTAGAGTCCGTCATATTTTTAACGAAATGTTTGTCAGGGGTGAAGGAGAGATCGTGCTGTGTGTGCTGACCGTGTGTGTGTTTGTTTGTATGTGTCACATTTTGGAGCAGTCCTGTAGATAATCTGATCCTGATAATGCTGTGTTCATGTCAGCTGAGACGGACAGCTTATTGTCACCGTCCTCTGCCCTGACACGTGCCCTCCTCTCTCTCTCCCTCTCTGTCTGATTGTCTCATCACTCCTCGCTGCTGTGACTCCCACCTGACGTCCAGACAGGCCTCATCCTCCCGCAAGCTGGATAATCAACATCCTGTCAGTATACTGTCAATATCCTCCTCACACAAAGTGGACACGGACCCACACGTGTGTGTACACACACACACACCCACACACCCACACACCCACACACACACACGTATTTGACCACACGTGTCACACACATCCACTCTTTGTGTAAACCAGAGGCAACTGTTTACAGCAGGTGATGGTAGCTGTTAAATTGAATCTGTCCATGTGTGTCCCAGAAGAGTTTGTGGACAGACATCAGCTCTAGCAATGACGTACTATTGAATAGAACAGCTGTCATCACCCTAGCGGGACATTTGAAGAACTGTTCAAATTTAAAACATTCATAAAAGGATTTAAATATATGAGATTCATGTTTTAACGTTTCTTGAAATCATGGTTTCTGTAGAATCTAGTGGAGATCTGATGATGTCCAGGTGAGACTTTAGATTAGGGGTTTCCTAACTACTGCCTGTGGGCCACACATGGCCTAAAACCTCAATTCATACAGCCTGTCAAATTAATTTTATACTCATACCACTGACTGTATTAAAATCCAGTTCCTTCTGTGCAGGATAGAAGTCATGGTCAGTGTATGTGTAGATTGCTTGCACACAGTGAATGCAGGCGATTCCCAACATGGTCACGGAATGACTTACTGGAGTCAAGTACTACAACTCCTGTACAACTATGTTTATTAGTTGTCTAAAATTGGAAGCTTTATTGTTTAGTCAGGCAACTGAATGACGATCATATAGTCTACTCACCTAACCAGCCAGGTGTGTGTCAGTCTAGTGGTGTTGGACGGGTAGAGGCTTGTGTTTTATACCAATTTTGACCACTATCACTCCCCGTATAACTTTTAGTTGCTAGTTTAGTTTATTGAACCTTTTTTTTTTTTGGCCTTTGTATGCCTTTAATGATAGGACAGCTGAAGATAGACAGGAAGCAGAGAGAGGGGGAGTGACACGCAGTAAATTAGCCGTCCGATGCGGGATTCGAACCGGGGCCAGCTGCAGCGAGGATTATAGCCTCCACACACGGGGCGGCCACTTAACCCACTATGCTACCAACCGCCCCTTATGGAACCATTTTTTATTAACGTCTGCAACCTTTTTTTTTCCTTGTGAAAGAAATGACCTGTTTTACCTGTTCAAGGCATCATCTTCAAATGCCGTGACAGCAGTGACGAGACTTTATGAAAATTCACTGTAACCGACAACGACGACGACGCTCATTATCAATGAGTGACAGAGACAGATTAATTTATCAAATACCTGATGAACAATCAGAACACAAATGTGAAGAATTGTGATTTTGACACATCAATGATTCTGACAGAGAATTGTTCATTAATTGTGAAGTGTGAGAGTGTGGTGATGGTTCATTTGTGTAAAGAGAAGACAATGTAAATTTCCAAGCTTCCTACCTTGCAGCTGTGAAGTACTCCAGGATCTCATGACATCACTCTTGGTGTGTGGTTACAGGTACAACAGCGTAAGCACACTGAGTATCAATAATGAGTATAGTTAGTGTGCCTTGAAGAACACATATTTTAATGAAATGTTCAACCAATGCAGACACACAAGTTGCAGTAGGCTGTCTGGTTGCAACCATGTTTTTGTTTTGTTTATAATTTTAATTTTAAACCCCATCACTTCCTGTTTCCTCAGGATATGAGAACAACACTTACAACCGTGCTATGTTTGTAATACGCACTCACTCCTTCATATGAGCTTTCAAACCTTCCATCCTGTATAGCATATGGAAGCTTTTAATTTCTCGCAGTGTCTCTCTCTCACTTTTGAAAGTTCTCTTTATTTCAGCGGTTTCCTATAGCTGGTGGGAGGCAGAACATATGGATGGCTATTTAATAGGAGATTACGCCGAGCTCAGTGTAATTACTCTTACTTAGAAACAATCAAACTTGACAGAAATCACGATGATGTGCATGAAAATGGAATGCAAACAACATTCAAAGCATCATTGGACCTGACAGCTATATCATCTCTGATATCCAATATTTATATGACATTTCTTTACACATTAGTGCTGTTTTGCTGTGGACTGATGATTTCCATCAAACCGGCTTGCTTCACCATCAAAAGGAAACTACAGATGTGATATATTCAGAAAGAGGATGACTCTATCCACGGCCTCAGATCCAGAACATTTAGAATCTGTCGTGTAAAACTGCGTGAACAGATTAAGTTCATTGATGCTTTTGTTGTGCTTGACTTGGTTTTGGCGTGCAGCATGAAACTGAATCTTCAACATGTTTATGCCATAATGCTCTTGTTGGGAAATTCTACTGTGGTCATGAGAACATGTGGCGTTTCTTCACAGACAAACTGTAACCGACACTGTACATTTACTGCTAAACTGACAACTTCACCTTTTTCTTTGTCTCTCTACTGGTCGTTTTCTTTAACTCACTCAACCACGTACTTGTTACACACACACACACACATACCTTACAAACTGCCCTATTCCCAGTGGTGGAAATAGAAACGGTATGGTCCTGGAAGGGGGGTGGCATTAGCAAGAACTTGCAGAAAGAAGGTGAGAACTTTGAGTGCTTGAGCAGATGTAGTGTAAGTCTGAATGTATAGCCACTGAAATGAAGAATATAAACAAAAAGGACTGGACTGACAGTGTTTAATGAAAATAGAAAATCACTGTCATCATTCTTTTTTTCGACAACTTCCAGAATACCTGTAGCAGAGTTTCCAACTTTGGATACCTGGATAAAGTGGGATTTTGATGGCATGGGCTTAATGTGCACATACTAGGTCCATAAAAGCAACAAGCAAAAGCAATAGGGAAAGGAATAAAGAAAAATAAAAGGGTTAAAAATCCATAAATTACGTAGAAAAATTTACATTTTGTAAAATATAAATACTGTCAGATATACATATATTTGGAATATACCACAAGAAAATTACCTACGTTTACCTGTTCATCTCTGTCCCTTGCTGTGTTTGAGAGTGCAGTCTATTTTAAATCATCTGAAATTAATGTTTAAGGGATTTTATTTTTTTATTTTATTTGTGCCGATAAGGTCATTACAGATAGGACACAGGACGAATACAGAGATAAATACAGTGCTACATGACAAAGATTCTAGATAGATAGAGGTAGAGTAAAGAGAGGAGGAGGGGCACTATAAGAAAGAGAGAAAAAGTAAATAATAGCAATAATAACAATAACACTAATAGTGATAATAATAATATATAATACAATCTGAAATGAATGTTTAGAATTTAGATTTTAGGGACTGTCGGTTGAACAAAACAAGTAATTGGAAGATGTAATGATGGGTCATTAGACAAGTCATAAACATGAAAGGAAAAAAATACTGTTAGCTAAATATTCAAAATAAAAAATCTAAAAAGAAGTTCTGATCAGACAGTAAAAAAAAAAAAAAACATAAAAGCTTTTTATTTATTTTCCTTTATCACCAACCAGTTGATCAAATACTTCTTTAACTCCAAGTTAGTTTTTGAACTTATTCACTTATATGTATTTGTTCCTGTCACATATTTAATCAATTATCTCATATTATATTTATCATTTTCTTACCTGAAAACCCTGATAGCTAACACATACTACTGCTTCAGCCTCACTGAAACTAACCGACACTAACCTTTGTGATTAAACCATCCCAGCACAGTTAATCATTCATATATTCAGTATATTACATATTGCTGCACTTGGCCGACTGCCCCTTCCTTATGAGTTTTTCCTCAGTCAGAGCTCAGCAGAGTTACCTGAGGGAAGAATGGGATATCATAAGAGTCACAGGGGGACCATATAACAACACACACAAATAGTTAATATTGTATACATTTATTGTTTGTATGCATACAATATGTATGGTGGATGTTTGTGCTTTATTGCAGAGGTTAGCAGCCCCGGCTTCTGTGCTCCATTTGAATTGTCCCCTGAGCGTTGCGTACTGAACCTGGGTCCATGGTGTCCGCCTCTTCCACTGATCCAGCAATGACAGCATCCACCCCCATACCCCTCCAAGTCTGACGCTTCCCTGGAGCTCCCCTGGCTCCTGGCCGCTGCCCCAGGAACAGTAGCCCCTGTGGGTGGCCACTCGGCTGACTGTCAGCTACCACAACATCCACCATACGACTTCCATCCTGGAAGCACAAGTGCTGCCACTTCTGGCAGTGATCTCCATATGTTTTGATATTAGAGCAGCCCTTCTCTCACTTTGACACTCACGTTGTGGCTCGATGTTGCCCTTGTAAGACTGGCACAAACACACATGCCCTCAGTACCACCATGGGAGGAAAAGACAGAGAGATGACAGCTATATCTAAAGTTTACCCTGCCAGCCAGTGTCTGATTCCACAGAGAATCACCAAGTGACCTTAAGAAACTCCAGTCTAGACAAAAGAGGTCAGTGCCAGTGTTGGATTACTTTGCAGTCCATCACATTTGGACAATTCTATGACCAAACATGCACATTCGTGTTTTGATCCTTGCTTGTCTGTTTGTTTTACCCTGAGAGGTAAGAATGCAGTGCAAACTAAAAAGGTTTGGCAGATGTTTTGCTGACTTATTGCAACATGCCAAAATATGCCAATGGACACTAGCGGACACTAGCATGGTTAAGAGTTTGTGTCAACAATCAGTGTGAGCTAATATAAAACTATGTGTAGTAATCATGAAAAGCTAAAAAAAAACATTTATTTGATTTTGGGGTTTTTTTCGATGATGAAGAAAGCATAAAAGAAAAGATGCAAAAACATGACGTTCAGAACGAGCAGTCACTACACCCTACAATGGTAGTGTGTAGAGTAATAAAACAGCTGAAAAGTGCTGTGCTACTTCTATCAGGCTATATATATCTGCCACATTCCATCAACCTTTGTTCATTAAACTATTTCAATGATTCTGGTTTCCTGGCTTGTGTGCTTGCATATTGGGTCCACAACCGTTCATTATGAGAACAATTCAACATAAATGAACATTCAGTGTCATGGCACATTGGTAGTATATAAGATTAAGCAACACCAGAGGCTCACTGTTATCTTTTGTCTGCACGTTATCTTGATTCTCTAAAAGAGAGTTTAAGGTTCTACATGTTGTAGATGGTTCCTTTCTGACTGTGCCCTCTACTGTACCTTATCACAACTTTAACCTAACCCTAATCCATAATGTGACAGAGGCAGCGACCTCAGCATGAAGCACCATCAGGTTTAGGGAAGAACCCAGAATGCTTGAAGATGCCCTTTCTGAAGGCTTTTTAAAGAGACTCATGACTTAGTGTTTATAATAACAGTATAAACATTTTAAATAAATGTCCTACAAGAAGAAAGTCTGCCAGAACTTTTTTTTTTTTTGTGGATCACATTTTGAACTCTTGTAGGATGCCCTCTAGGATCTCCTATATTTACTGAATGCTTTTTAATAGAAACCTTACTGAACTCTATAATTAAGGAATTCTTTTAAGAAAACCTCACTGGGATATTCTTAAAGGAGCCAAAATATTTGCGTGAAATAGGACAGCTTTGAAGGCACTTGCAAGAACAGTGAATGACATTTCGACCACTTCACTTGCTCGAATATCTGTCATTACTAGAGGAAATAGGACCGATAAACAAACGCAGCTGCGCAATGTGCTACGCAGTATTTCAGAAGAGGAGAACAAAAAACAGAACCCTTGAATGTGCTTACATGAGGAGGATGAGAGCACGGAGAAAAAATTAGAGGAAGAGATAGAAAGAGCAGCAGCATGAGGCAGCAGAAGTGCGGATCTGGACAGATGGACAGGGAGTTTTTCGTTTAAACATCATCACCATCCTCATCATCCATGTCAATTCTGTCCGCCGGGGACCCGCCGCTCAGCGAGAGGATGATGTCTCCACTCCACAGAGAGACGGCCACCAGGGACCAAACTCTCTGCTGCAGATCTTTTTCCCGACACAGTCATAAACACCATGCTCCCCTCACCGTGCATAGCATTACAGCAATGATCAACAGTATACTTTAAGCAAAGCCCATCCCCGGCTTCTCTTTATCAAGCTATTTTTGTTCCTTGGGGTTTGGTGATGCATCCCAGCTCAATTATCTCAAAATATTATGTATATGAATGTTTATTCTCTCTGTTCAGAATGATAGACTGTTAGCGCAGTGTTTTTAATATGCAAACCACCCTTGTCAACCAAGCTGGGATTGAGAGGCTACCAATTATTCGCCGTCAGACAGTGAGAGATGATTATCTAGGTGAGGGACTTGGTTCATCCTCAGCAGCTAGGAAGTGGCGTATTGATTGGCCATCAGGGAGCTAATAACACAAGGTTATCTACACGTAGCATGAGACAGTCTCCCTACTTAATACAGCAGTCCTATCTAGATTTAATATGTCCTTATAGCACTGAGACAGGGAGCAAAGGAAGGGGTGTGCATCTACCAGAGCCTAACAAAGGTCACACTATCGTAAAACCATCTATGGATACGCAAAGGGATTATATGTGCCGTCACAGCTCTGTTTTATAGTTTCAGTGGACATCTCCTGCAGCTTGTATTGACCACTGAGGCGGAGAGCCACTGAGTTTGTTCACCCACCCCCTCCCAAAAAAAAAACTAAACGAAAAATATAAAAACAAAAAACACCCTCTTTGAACATTTAGATTAAGAAACTATGTTTTTTTCTCTAAAAACATAATCACTGTTACTCTGAAAGACCCAACCGTCTTTTGAGGGATTACTTCTTTGGTGGAAAGTACTTTCACAGTGAGGTCAGTACACTAACCAATAACCACCCTTAGGACTTGGACTTAGAAACTCAGATGTACTGTGACAAGCTCACTGTCATTGTATCAAGTATGCAAGGGTTCAGTGGAATATATATGACAGAATACATGCATAAATTTAGTCTCAACCAAAGTAATACAGACCAACATTGGCATCCTTTCCCTGACAAGCATGGTAACAGTAATACATGTATACAGTAAGTGTCTGATTATCCTTTGTGCAGAAGCATATTTTCACCAGTCTTTGGCAAAAACTGCTGCAGTGCTGAAAAGTGTCAGCTCATCTGCACCCATCTATGATAATCTGCTACTTTTTTACGTTAACGAGAGCATCCAGGTCAAATTGACCTGCTGATGTCATTGCTGTATGACAAATTCAGTATTCAGTATGCCCATATTTTACACATGAAATCATGAGCCTAAAGGAGAAGTCAAGACAAAGATGTAATGAGAGAATATGGGTCAAACTGATCCACAGCATAAAAGATAGGGTTAAGACTGTTTCTCATTTCCCAAATGCTAACATGAGGAGGACACCTATTCCTGGTGGTGACCTCACATGGTAGGTAGCTGTATCATAGGAAAATGCCACCATGTGGCAACAAAGGCACGAAAAAGAAGAACAGATGTAAAAAGTGTTCAAAAAGATTTGTTCTGCAAAGTTTAGGGGACACGTATGTGATTCTTATTATGCCTGAATGGTGAAGCAAAATGCATGTGACAACCTGAATGTAAAAACTACTAACTATAATACCACCAATGACAAGATCTGAGTCGCTGTAAACCATCTGTAGTTTTCTAAACATCGCTGATTTAATTTACATCAACTATTTGTGCAATTAGAATGCTGTATTTTGCATACTTTAATATATATATATATATATATCTTATATATATATATTCTATCTATATATATTATAGTAGTAGTAGTTAATATTATTACAAAACTTCACAGACAGTCTGCAGATAGCCCTCTGTGGACGTAATAAACTGTGGAGTTGGACAGCCTTCAGCAGTCCTGACTTCACAAGTCCGAGTCACATCGCTGTTGAATCCAAGATCTCAACGCTTTGAACATCACAAATGACTTTCCAGTCATCTCCATTGTTTTGGGAGCAGAAATGTCAGAGATGGATGTTTCACAACCCAAACAAATGAACCGGAATCTCCATGACTACTACCACTAAGTGAGGGAATAGGTTGTTGTTATTTGGCAACAGGCCCCTTAATATAAAAATAATTCCCCCAATAAACAACAAACTGAGAGCAAACTGTTTTCTGTGACAAAAAAAAAAAATCTCCATGTGTATGGAGGATAGATAAGGCGTATATCTATTTAAATTGTGCCACTCGATGTCACAAACAAGCCCGGCAGTGTCATAATGTGTGAGGCTGTCTGGCACAGTGATCTGGTGTCTAAACATAAATCACAATGGCAGCAGAGAGAGAGAGAGAGAGAGCATGTTTCCTTGTTACTATAAACCAATAGTGGGCCTTTCTCCTGAGAAATCAACATGACCTCAAACACAATGTTCCCCAGCCACATTCCAGGTCATGGTAGAGACTCCTAGACACATAATACACCCGTCTCTCTCTCCCTGTCTGTCGTGTTCTCGCTCCTTCAATCTTCCAGTGAACGCATGACTGCAAATATATTAAAACTTAGACAAATATGGAAACAATCAAGAGAGAGAGAGAGAAAAAAAACCCTGGCAAGATGATGGTCAGACAGAACAGGAGTGGTTTGTAATCTGAATGCTTCTACTGTGGGTTATGATGTGTGTGTGTGTGTGCACATAATCCAACCTTGGGGCTGGTGGAGTAATCTTGTGGCAGTCAGTCTGTTTTAGAGTCCGTTGTTTTTCAGGCTAAAAAACACCGGGACCCTGGAATAAAAGATTTCCTGAGCAGAGTTCAAGGTTTTGGTGGTGGGGGGGAAATACTCTGGGGAGGCCGAGCGCGCTGTAAGCCCCAAAGATTACATTTCAGTCCCTGGCTCGCAGTCAGAAGCTCGCCAGACGGAACAGGAAATTGTGTCGCTGTCAGTGAAAACGCACGAAGAGAAATGTAAATGGCCCTCCCAGTAACGGACGCCTCATATGCAACCCCGGTTGTGTCCCAAGGGCTCTGCCTGTCCACCACGTCCATCTTGTGTCAAATAGCTGGTTTTAATACTGGATAGGGATGGGGTGTGTGTGTGTGTGTGTGTTGGTGTGTGCAGGAAGCTGTGAAACTATGCAGCAACGTTCAGCATAGCAAACAGGCCATATATAAATATCTGCTTAAGAAATTCATTTAAATGTTATTACCGTACAAATCAAAAATCATTTTTGTGTAAAGGTATAACGACAAGGAAACGTGCGATCGCGACATGAGAGCAACGGAAGACAGAGAGAGCCAATAAACATATCAGTCAAGTTAGCAAACTCACATTGTTGAACATAAACTCCTGCCATTGTTAAAATGAAAGCCTTCATGTTCAAAGTCTGTCTTCAGCTGACAGTTCCATTTCAGCAATACTGTCAGAGACAAAACAAACACATCTAAAGGGAACAAATTACAGCCACTGAGATTTTCCTTTCGGTCGGGCACCAAACCGAAAGCCTAGAAAAGCTATCAGTCATTGCAGAGAATAAATTGACACGCACATAAAAGGAAGTGTGTGGAATTCAAAGCAAAGTGTGACAATCTACAGCACGTGTCCAAAAAGTCTACCTCAGGGGTGGATGGTTAAACCATCGCCCTGGATTTCTGAATCAGTCAACCAAAACCCACCTAGTGTGTCAGAATGAGGGGCCACTTTTTACATGATATGGCAGAAACAGATTAAAATATGCATACATGTTTTCAGTGGTGTATAATCCAATGAAAGTTAGAACAGGTGTTTTTGTTTCCTTAGAATGAGCATTTTATATTTACAGATGCAGGAGGTGCTGCCATGTTGAACCCAAGCAGCAACCTCCGTGACTGTAAAGTGAGGATTATGCAGAAGTGCCAAAAACCGCAGTTCCTTGAACGTCCAGCTAATAGACGGCGTAGGTTTTTAAACATAGGTTTGAGGTAAAGAGTTGTTTTGAAGCTCAGAATCTGTAGTCCTGCCTCTTCTGCCTCCCAGCTTATGGAGATTGACTCGTTGTGTAGCCAGCCTCAGGAGATCGTTAGAGGAACTGCAGTTTTTGGTACTTCTAAGCAGGCTCCACGTCACAGCCATGGAAGTTGCCACTTGGTCAGTCTCCATAGGTCTCCATGTTCAAATGTCCAACTTCCCAGCAGAAATAAACATGTTTTACGGCCTGGTACAAAAAACTGTTTTGGTCTCTATAGCTAATTTCCCGGTTCATGACAACTATACTGAGGGTGATTTTTATTTTTTATTTTTTAACTTACCTGTTCAAATTCTATTAAGGCTTAAAGTTATGCAGAATTAACAACATGGCCACTTTGATTGACAGGTGGGTTCCATTACAAATGGCTTGTTTAAGCCACCAGATGTTATTCAGCCAGTCTTAGGTCCACCAAGTCTTTGCTGATTTTTAGATTAGCCGGGATCTTAAAAGTGGCTGTTCAGAAAGTTGTAAGTGACATCATACATACGTTGTTTATTCTTTACACTGCCAGTGGTTGAACTGCCATATTTCTACAGTAGTCCACACTTGACACTGGCTCTCAATAGGGGTTTTCATGTTTCCCACTCTTTGCCACTGTAGGTTCTCCTTCACACTCGGAAGGAAAGGATGAGGTGAGGGGGTTGCATTCAGCTACTACACCGATAGATGCCATTAAATCCTACACACTGGTCCTTTATATCCTCTTGTGTGACAGGACTCCTACAGGGCACCAAATAATGGCCAAGAATGGCTTAACACTAGGATCACCAGCATTCTAGCACTGCATGAAACTAGACCATCATGTAATTGTATATAATTTTATTGTTCTTGTTCATAAGCAGTGCTGACTAAAGTGTACCAGCAAAAGCAGTAAATGATGGAAGATGAATTCATTTGTGGAAACACAGGATACCACTAAATGGTAGAAAACTCGACCAGTGAAATCAGGCATTCTTGGAAGTGTTCAGTCCCACGCTGCAGCTTGTGGTTGCAGGATGCTACCGTCATCATTCACCCTCACTTGGCCAGCAAAAGTTAGAAGTTAGTTCTAACTTTTGCTGTTTTCTTGAAGAAGGTTTCTTTCTGTTTGGGTTCCAGGCAAACGGGCCAGCAGATCAATTGGCCAAGATGAGGTACAAGGCTAAAAAGTCAAGAGAATAAAAAGACAAGAGCTACAAAAATAACCATAGAACATTCGGTTTCTTCCTGTGTAGCCTTCTTTGGTGTCTGATGTCTAATTATTTTTCAAAGAACTACTTTCTTTTTTAAAGAATAAATAAGTTTATCAGATGTCTAATGTTTCCATGTTTAAAAGCCTGGCCTCCACAGTTGCTGAAAGATACCTAACACCAGAAATGAATAAACAGGAGATCATTCACTGAGTAATACAGTGAGTGATAGACATATTTAATACAGATTTAAATTACAATCAAGTATAACATTTGATATGATCAGTGCCTGTTAGCATGTAAAATGAATAATATTACTATATCTATATATTATAATATATTATATATATATATATATATATATATAATATCTATTATATATTTATATATATATATATATACTGCCAAATGAGTTCCTTTGTTCTCTGTTTCCTGTATGAGTCCTTGATGGGAGCCAAATGTCATCATAGGATCAGTGCCATACATGATCTGTCAATAAACTGGTTTAGATTTGTCACCATTTGGTCGTTCATCCTCTGAGTCCTGCAGGTCTTTTCCTGGACCCAGAGGTCTAATGGCCAAAGTCTACTCTTCTCTCTGGAGGTATATTCACACTACCTGACCGAAACAACAGGACACCACATAAAGGTCAAGTGGAGCTACAGAATACAACCAGATCATTTGTGTGGTGTTTTTTTTTTTTTAATTGCATCAACCCAGTTTGTGTCTGACTGTACAGCTAAGAGCACCTTGCCTCTTTAAAACATTTCACTGTGTACTGATACAGTAATCATGTTTCCACTGAGCATTGCAATGCCATGCATGACTCACTCTGAAAAGGGCACTTCATCTGAGTTCACAATATTTAATAACATACGGTTTAAGACACTGTCATTGACCAAAGTAGGTAATCAGTAGACTGTATATGCAGCTTTGAATGCAATGAGTGTGTGTGTGTGTGTGTGTGTGTGTGTGTGTGTGTGTGTGTGTGTGTGTGTGTGTGTGTGTGTGTGTGTGTGAAACAGTGTGTATGTATGGGAGCAAAAACAGGGAGTGGCCTCCAAAAGGAGTACTGTAGGTCATGAAGCAAATCAGGTCTCCGGGCTTTATTGTGAATCAGGTGTTACTACCAGCACTCTATCCAAAACAGAGAGAGGGAGAGATGAAGAAGAAAGAGAGGGGAGTGATTTATCAATGCAAAGTTAATAACTTCCATTTGAATCTAACTAAAAATCAATATTTCATTACCAAATTGTTAGCGGGAATGAAGAAGGATTGGGGAAGTTGGGGTGGCTGTGGTGGGAAGGAGGCGTTGGAGAGTTCGATGGGGAAGACGGGATGATTCATGGGGCCATCAGGCCGAAGAGGGGAGGGAAGGGAGGGGGTGTTTGAAAAGAGGAGGGTGCTGAAAAAACTTGGATAGGGGTTTGTTCACCAGTGACCTTGGCGACGAGGGGGAAAATATATAGAAGAAAATGAAAGCAACTGTCATGTGCCCACAGGTCAGAATCGGCTTATAAATCATACCAGAGAGCAGATTTAGTGTGTTTGTGTTTTGTATTTTTGTGTGTGTGCCGATTAGTGGAGGCAATTTATGATAATGCATCAAGGATAATAACCCATGGTTTTCATGGAGAAGTATAATTTTGGATGACAAGCCCGCAGAGTCACAGACTTGTGACCAAATCATGTTTTAACTTTTGTTTTGGCGTACACACAAGTCTGGAGCAGGATGAACACATTCTTCAGAGGTGACATACCTGCACATGGAACCAGGTGGAGCTTAAACCTTTCATACTTTGAAACTGGTAAACAATAAAATGTGTTTGAATTCCATGTTTTCTGGTTTTGAGCTTAAATTCATGTTTAGGATAATGTGTGGAGGCATCAACACCCTCACTGCTTGGTGGGCCATCTTTGTCAGTGTCTTACTCACAGTTTTCTTTGGTATCTTTATTTAACTTGTAATCACGGTATTAGATGAGAGAGACACTGAATTGTTGTCAAAATCAGAGTTAAGTTTATTTCTAAATCATTGTATGCTATAACGTAGAGTAGGGTTGCACATCTCTCTGTGATAAACGATTCGATACGCACCTAGATACACAGGTTACGATACGATTCAAAAACAATATACTTTTACTACAGACCGATTTGATACAAATCGATACAGTGTAAGAACGATACGATTTGATCTGATTCTACGGTTAATATTTATTGTAGATATTTTATAAAATAAAGAAACCAATTCTTGGAAAAGTGACTATCTTACAGTACTGTACAATATTTTCTTTTCAAACATGTAAAAGATCACATATCCCTAAGCATTGTTGCTTTATGGCACTGGCAAAAAAAAAAAAAGAAAAACAACAAAATCACATGTCAATGTAATTATTTTTAGACATGGACCAAAAAAAGTCTGGCTGAACTAACATCATTTGTTGGAGAAAATCCGGTGGATTTTCAAAATAAAATTCCCCCATGCAAACTGACGGTCGTAAAAACAGGCAAAAGCAAAACTAATTAACTATGTAGCATATTTACACATGTACAAGCGTGTTTAGAAGAACATACACCGGGAAAAAGGCCAATTCTGAGCAAGCGGGCTAAACGCTTGCTTCTGAAACGCTTCTGGTGGGGTTTGAAGCCGCGTGCAAGACGGACCAAATATGCCAACGCGCCGTGAACGGGCCCGGTGGATTTTCCCATAAGTGTTTGTAGCCACCAACTGATTCCAAGTCTGGCGATTTATCGTTCACAACCCTAATGTAGAGAAAGCATAACCTGTTTGAGTCCTTTGTGTAAAACACGCCTCAACAGATACGATTTATGAGTCGGTGGGTACTTTTTTTTCATTGGATGATTGAATCTGTGAAAAAAAATCCTGTTAAGTAAGTTAAATATTGCATTTTGTACATATTATTGCTTATTTCTGAGCATACAGTATATATACAGTTGTTCATATATTGCAGAATTGAACTTTGTTGGCACAAACAAACCAAGGAAATGATGTGCTCTCAGAGTATATGTGTTGAGAATGGGAGAGAGCTGACTGGTTTCGGTTTTTGGTTTGTATGCTATGTGAAGAGCAGCACCTGTACTGACATAGTAAGGGGGAACAAAGGATTCACTCCATTTTTCTTTTGTGATAATAATTTTTAGTTTAGTTTTTTGTTGACTGAGAATAAAAGTGAACCTGTTTTCCTGTACGACTCCTGACCAGCGTCATGTTTTGTCTTCCATGCAACAGCAACAGATTAGAACTTAATCTAGGCTGTCTTAATCACAATCAAACTGAATTTTGGTGTTCATTTAAAGATGTACTTCAACAAAATTATAGATTCCATTCGCTTTTGGAGTAATATTCAGAATGTGTTGTGTTTAATATGGAGTTTGTTCTTTTTGCAGCATACTGGTTATGTTAAAGTCATGTTACTGTTAAAGCAATACAACCTTTGTAACATGTCAATACTGCATGATGTGCCAGTAAAATGATTGTGAAAGCTATGAAATGATATTTAAAGTTAAATATGTATGTTTTACTTCTTTTTTTAAAGTTATTACTTTATAGCTCACGGTTTGTGCCAAGCCAAGTGCTTTCACCGCGACAGGTGATAAAAAAAACAGCAGATAAATATGACCGTAAAATGTGCAACATTTGTAGAGTTGAATAGATTCAATTTTGATGTTTTACTTTATTTAATAAGGAGTCCCAAACAGTGTCCAAATACATTTTAACGTGTCACAATATTGGGAAATAAAATGAGAGAATTATGCTAATTGGATGTAATTGCTTAACTAGCTTGGTGTATTTCTTTCAGTGGTTTGTGTTTACATTCATCTTGACCACGTCATGAACATCTCTGTCTAAAAAACACACACAGTGGCCTTCACAGGCTTCACGTGCCGTATTTGTAGTAGTAGTAGTCAAAGTTTTTTCTCTTCAGTTTTTTTCTTAATGTCAGATTTCCTCATGATGTCTGATTTAAATGAACACTGCACGCAAAACCTTCCTGAGATGAGACTTGAGCTGTTGTCTTCCTTGTGTTGTGTTTAATATGCAGCCTTTTATATGTACCTGATGGGAGGGAGACCATATGGATGTTTATATCATGATTTATATAATGATGATTATACTGAGCTTTGTGTAATTACTTTTACGAAGACCATCACACTTGACAGATAGCACAATGCTGGAAGTGAAAGTGGAGTGGGAAACAACAGGCAAAGAGTGATTAAAACTGACAGCTATTTCAGTTCTCGACTAATTGACATTTTTTTTTATGACAGTTTTTATGGGCTAAAATCATTGGTACAGTAGTGATTTCTATTAAAGCAGCTTAATTGGACTCTGCATCAAGATTTGTGTGCGTCTAGATTCAGGTATTTGTGCATGTGCACGAGGTGGGGAGGTGTCATAATAGCATGACATATGGTTTATGAATTTCAGAGACAAATAAGTCCGCTGATTGTTTAGTCACAGACAGACAGACAGACAGACAGACATCACGCTCGGTTTTATGAGGCCTAAATTGGTCAAATCCACCTCGCTGCGAGTTTGATCTCGTCTTCAAACCTCATCCGAGTAGTCCACCGGGAGGAAGTGTCTTTTTTTGTCAGTGTTCCAGATTGAATGCACATCAGGTGACAATTAAGACATAACAGCATAAATTGTCTGCCGTCACATCCAGTTACCTTCATTCCCTGACGCCTTTCCCTCCGATACGAAAAAAGAAACACACACACACACACAGAAAAAAAGAAAAGAAAAAAAAAAGCTTCTGCATTACCTCGGCCAAAACCTGACAGTTTGTAGTGCATTAAATTAACACCATCCCTTCCTACCGACTCCTCATCCCGCTCACATTCACCTGTAATGAGCAATTATAGTTAGGTGGGCCCCATCTGTAAAAGTTTTTCTGCGTTGTTTTTTTTCCCCGCCTCAGCTTCTCTGAGATCACACCGCGACTTCCTTCACCCCACTTACCACGGCGCATTTCAAACAATCCAAATATGGCACGTGTGCTCTAAATAATTCAGCGGCTGCTAACATTAAACAACTGTTAACACGCTAGAATAATTAGTTATGCTTGCTTGACATGTTTGCATCTTTAATAATTAATGCATTTGTCTTAATTAACAACAACAGTATTTTAGCCGTGTTACTTCTTTCTCAAGAAAATAAAGTAGAAAACAGGCAATTACACTATAAATATTAATTAGATGCCCTTATTAAAAACCCAGATAATGGGCCATGGGGGGGGATCAGTTATATTCTGAAGGAAAATGGGTGAGATATATAAATCTTACTTGTCACACGTTGTGAACAGGTATCTCAGCAGCGAAGCCTTGTTCTTATTAGCTTTGGAAAGACATCTAAATGTGAAAAATCATCCCCTGCGTTGACTATACTGAATTCACTAAAACATTAATGCTGTCAATGGAGTGTGCTGATTAATGTAATAATTATGCTTATGTTATTTAACTGAATTATAAATGCAATCACATTAATCATTGATTGGACCCTTTGTGCCTTTGAAACCAGTTTCTCTCGCGTGGGAAATGTTCAGCGCAACAACAAAGAAGAAAAAAAAATCTTTAAAAATGAGTTTTGAGAGTCTTACATTAAGGTCTTTAAGCAGCCTATAGTGTGACATTCACATGGTATACACACACAATGGAGCCACTTAACATCTCTGGGTTCTGGTTAACTCGTTTATCACTGTCAGCAGTCCGTAATGCATCAAAATCACAAATGTTATTCCAAATGCGACCAATTTCACTGAAATGCATTGAAAAATTTATCATCTTCTTAATTTGTCCCTTTCAGGAAAGAAGGCCCGTGTGCCCGGGTAAGCGATGAGATGGTGTTGTATTTAAATTTTCATGGCTGGCGTCCTTGTTTGGGCTGAAAGAGAGAGGCTAGACGTGAAAGCGCTCAGCCACTCGGAGACGAGCCAAAAATGCAGCTGTCAATGAGAGGAGAGACAGGCGACAGGCATGACGCCCTACGTGCCGGATGACTTTGGGAAGACTTTGACAGCCACCCAGGAAGGGAAGTTATTTTCCCTCCTTTTTTCTCAAGCTGCCGCATGATTAAAAGCCAAATGAGTGACACTGCTCGACACCCCAAATCAGCCCACTGCATTAATATTTCACACAGATGGCAGCTGTGTATCAAAACAACATGCAGCTAAGGACAAGAGGAGGAGAGAGAGTGTTGGAGCAGGGTAAAGATCCTTTAGGGGTATGGCTATATTTTCCTGATTGAACATGATTATAGAGACAAAACTAGAAAAAAAAAGTATAAAATGTATAAAATATGTGTGCAGACATGAAGGGACCAGGTCTCTGAAATGAGCCTTTCTTGCAGAGAGTTAGAAGAGAAGATTGATACCACTCTTTATTCTGGACTGTGAAGCAACACAAATCCAGAGCCAACAGCCAGTTAGCTTCACTTAGCATAATGTCTGGAAATGGGAACAAAGCTAGCCGGGCTCTGCCAAAAGGTAACAATATCAGCCCACCAGCTCATCTGAAGCTCACTAATTAACACATTACATATATCTATTTCTTGGCAGTTGCCGGGCAACAAGTGGAGACTCCAGGAACTTACTGGTCCTGGACAAGACAAGAGTCCAGAACAGAATCCCCCCGTGAAACAGCAAATTGTTTTTTTATTTTGTGCCTCTAAAAACTGAGAACAAACATCTATATGAAACGTATCTTCTTGTGCTGAGTACATAGATATTTAATTTTGCAATACTATACACAATATTTCAAAGACATAATTCTCATTTTCTCAACTACCAAGCAGCTAAAGCCAGGGGTGGTCGCATTGTAACGTAAATGGGCTTCATAGAAACAGATTTCTTGATGATCTCATAACCACACCTGTCAGCACCTGTACACAAGACTCTGTAAAAGTCACATGAATTCTGATATGACTGTTCAGACTGAGGTCGCATCACAATCAGACCTGCATCTAATTTAGGACCACATCAGATTTGGCCTACTCATGCCTGTAGACTGAACGTAACCTTTAACAACTTGCTGCCGGTTCCAACTGCATATTTACCGCATAATGTAACGCGTACATAAGAGCGATATTGATCTCAGCGAGACAATTATTCTTTCCTGGAAGGCTACTTTAAATATGAATCTGCAGTAAGGCCATGATCAAGCTTCACACTGAGGCTGGAAAGCAAGAGAAATAGCTATCATGGCTCTGTCCAAAAGGTAATAAAATCTGCCTACCAGTAGGTCTATATCCATAAAAGCTCACTAATCAACATAAACTGTGTTTTTTGAATTGTGGTTTGGCAAAATGAAAGAAGCTGTTCATTTAAGAGCTTCAGTCTTTATTTACTTGGGAAAGACATAGGCTAGGTCTCTATTCAAGTGTCTGGTGACAAACAAATAAGCACAAAATGTCAAACTAGGTTAGGAATGTTTGGAAAAGCACTTCTTGCACATTCATTTTCCAGATTCAACATGAATCACAGTGGTGTGAGGCCACATGATGCCGTTTGTAGTGATACAAAGCAAATGTCAGTAGGTTGGGACGAGTCAATCGAGAGGTCAGGAATTAACTTCATCGCTCTTATCTGGACATTGTTGCGGTGACGGGGGAGATGGTGTTGGGGATGGTGATGCTGATGGGGGTGGGGGTATAACAGCCAAGCACACCATCAGCAATTGAGGGACAGTCTCAATTGAAAATGTCCATATTAGGCAATACGCAAATGCCGTTGATGGGGTTGTAAATTCAGCGGCGGTGACAGCAAACAACATCTCAGTGGGGATGATTAAAGTGTGAATGCTAAAAAAAGGAAGGGAGGGAGGGAGAAGGGCCAACTGGAGGGCGGGGGCAATAATGAGGGGTGCAGAGGCAGGAGATAACCATCGACTCACGCGTCCGGGCCTCAGTCAATGGCAAAACAAGCACCCATCCTTCCACTGTTAGGAGCTGAGCTGTGGCTTCCTCCCTCACCACTGTCAATAGCTGTCAGTCCTTAACTGCCTGTCCGTTGCTGCATTAGTATACTCTCACCACAGCAAATTCAACGGCCATCATCCACTGACCTTCCACCCACTGGCGAGTGTCCTCCCAGCCGGGGCCCTTCACACATACAACCAGATATCATTATCAAGACCTCAAAACACAGACGGATATTGCACTGAAAAGGTTACAGGCATTCAGCAGCTGAGGAAGGTAGGCCTGAAATAAATAAGTACACTATATATTAATAATGAATGAATGGCATTTGGGGCGCGGAGCGATGTGTGTGTGTGGGGGCTGTTTGTGTGTGATTGTGATTGCATGGGTGGTTTCAGCCATAAAACCCGGCTTTCTTCGCATACACAGTGCGCCAGGGTTTTTTTTTGAAAATGTCACAAAACCTGATTTATAGTCTGTCTTCTGAGTGCATTATTTGAGTTTGACAATCTTAATCATTCACACTTCCCACATACCCCCCCCCCCCCCCCCTTTTTCTTCTTTTTTTCTCTCCTAGGCCGTCATGGATTATTGAAATATAAAAATAAGTGGTAGAAGGGGCCCCCGGAGCGGTATCAAAATGTCAGGTTTGTACTTACAGCCCAGTGCCGCTAGACAGGGTCAAGGGCTTCAATTATTTGTGTACGTACAGTCTGGCGCTACATGAAAGGTTATGTCACCCGCCGGCTGTTTACTCCTGAACACTAGAAGGTAACCAATACACTGCTCTACCATAAACTGCACTGATATGGAACTGATACAGCAGAAAAAGGAGCCAAAGGAAGGGTAAAGGTTCACATTCAAAGCCAATGAGTGAAAAGGCCGATCTCAACGGTACCATGCACATTTTTTTTTCTTTTCTTATAATCCAGCCTTGGAATCTATAAAGACTTTATGTTATTCCTCAACTCTAGCCAGCATCTCACTCCTTGTATTTTAATTGTATTGAGACATGCTCACTTTATTTATTCAAAAAAACTAGTAGCACACAGGAGACTGGACAAAAGAATCAGTGATGACTAATAGATCACTCTGAACACAATCAGAATGATGTATTGCTCTTTATACCATCCTGAGTTTAAAATGATGACATGGAAACCAAGTGACATTAATGACGGGTTGGAGTCCTCTCTCGCTCTCTCTCTCTCTCTGTCTGTCTGTCTCTATCTCCCTCCTTTGCCAACACCCACATGAGTCTTCAGTGCCAATAGAAGAGTTCCTGTAAAAAGCCTCAGAGTTATTGGGAGTGATATGAAATTTTCTAAATGTCATTAATTGACACCTTTTTCTGTAGGAGCTGTCAGTGGGGAGACAGAAAGGTCACAGCTCTGGGGGTGAGATATATATATATGAACCTCCCCTCCTGCCAGCCCAGTGAGTTATGGCTGTCGTTAACGCAAGGGAATGGATGGAGGAGCCACTTCTGAAAGCCTCTATCGATCCCCTTCCTGCTCCGGAGGAATCAAAGAGGGGCCTAAATGTGGCGCAGGGTTTCCTGGGCAGACACAAAGGGGCTGATGTGCAGGTTCCTCATGAACAAGGGCACTGTATCACCGATTGCAAAGCAGTGTTGTTGTGGAAAAAAAAAAAAAATATATATATATATATATGGCAATGCGTTTTAGATTTTTTTTAAAAAAGAGGAAAGAGTTGCTTTGGTTACATTTCAAACCCTGCCTCTCGTGCAGTGCATGCTGGGATATGCTTATGGATAAACTGGCACAGAAAACTCATTAAATTATGCCGTTTGCTTATTTTGAAAATCCAACAGGATATTGCATATTTATTTTTGCTAACTTGACCATGGTGTCCTGAGGTGACTACACCGTCATATTTGTCACATTTGATTTATATAGCACCAAATCATAACAGAAGTCATCTCCTGATACTTTTGATAGACAACAGGTCTACACTGTACTGTTTATAGAATTATTTACAGAGGGTCAACAATTCCAACCATGAGCAAGCACTTGCTGTTGGTGGCAACTTCCTTTAAGAGGCAGAAACCTTGAACATGGTGGGCACCAATCTGCTGCAACCAGTAGCTGCGATTGAGGGGATGGGAATCAGAATATCTTGGGGTAGCACAAGTTTGTTTTTTTCCAAGTATCTCTCTGAGGAAACCATAGTTAATGCCATTCTTAATCCATATCGTACAGCTCTTACTGTTGTTGGACAACAACACAGTTATATTTCATTCAAATCACAAATGGCGCTCTGAAATTGGTTTGGAAAACGCATCTTTATTGACAAAGTCTCAGTCTGACTGTTGTGGAGTAAATGAAGGGAATCAGAAGTGTGTTACATGAAATACTGTCATCTACATATACATTGAGTTGACACTGTCTTTTAGTTACGCTTCTAGTTTGCTCCTGAGTTAGCCCAGCAGCTTGCTGCTTTAACACTCAGTAGTGGGTCATCCCGCAATGGACGATGACACATCCACGCACTGCACTGTGGGGATTCAAAGCAAACCTGATGAGATCCAAATGTCTTCATAAACCTTTTCCATATTGGATCCATCTTTCCGTCTCGACATATTTGAACCATTTCACTCTCAGGACTTCTACATTTGGAACAATACAAATACAAAGCATTTGATGTGGTCTCTGTGACACATGCGCTGGCCCTAAAGCGCTCCAGACATTTTCCAGCTATTCCATGTAATGCAACTGAAGTCTGCTCTGCTCAGTAGTGCTAAAGAAAGCCAGTGTTGATAATTCAAACTCAGCACTGGCGAAATCTACAACCCCCGCCTCCCCCCACCCTCCACCTCCACCCTTTAGCCTCAGTCGCTGCTCTCAGTCTCTACGTCTTGACAGGCTGCAGGGGAAAGATGGTTAATTTCTGACTGAATATTATGCTACATAACCACTTGGCATTTAAACTGAAAAATGGGTTTCTGCTTCGCCTGTCGCCACCGCTGTTTCCTCCTCCAGAATGAGAGAGGAGAAGGAGGAGGAGGATCGGGGCGTGAGAGGGGAATGATGGGAAAAGACTGGTAAAGGGGGGAAAGGTGAGGTGGAGGAGGAGAATTTAGAAAATGAAACAGTAGCGGGGGAGAGAGGATTCCTGTTTTCTATTGTGTTCTATTCTACTCGATTCTGTTCTGCTCTGACACTCCGACATTTCTGAACTCTAATCAGTTTGTGCTGCAGAGATCATGAATATTTACACAGAGATCAGAGCTCACGCATACACATTCGGTCGGCACATGCACACCTATGCCAAATGGATGCCTCCCAACCTAAACAGCAGTTTATTCTAAACCCTAAATCTCATTAAAGCTTGTGAAACAGGAAGACTGCCTGACAGGGGAAAATGTTGAATCACTTCCTGACATGTTAACATATAGCTTTCATGTGGTTCTGTGGCCAATTAAGGCGAACAAAGTCAAATGGTTAGCGGCAGCAGAGCGGGTTGAAAGGCCATCATAAAGTATACTGTACTGCAATGACTGTATATGCAGGATTAAGTGGTATTTTCTCAAATGAAATTGCTTTAAAGTTGCAGTGCTGGAATGCCTGTTCTTTTTGGTGGTCTGAGCAGTAAAAAATAAAATAAAAAGTCCAACATGCTCGTGAGTATGAAACATAGCATTATGTCAATTTTGGGATTATCAGATACTGAGTTTTGATTGGCCCGTGGTTAAAGGAGCGTGAAGGCTACGTCTTTCAGATGACGTGATAGATAGAGTACGATGGGAGGATTTGTATTCGAGTAAGAATGTTTTGTTTTTATGTTATGTGCATCAATGTGTCTCTCCTTGTGTTTATGTGTGTGTGTTTGCTGGACTTCTTCGGGCATCCAGGCAGTTACAAAGAGGGTAATTCATCTGATCAGGCTGATTGGTCTCCAGTAAATAACTCACTACAAGATTAGAGGGGGTAATTCCTGGGCCAGAACAGAAGCTGGAAGTGCTAATCAATGGAGCTGCCTCACTGACGAGACGACATTTTGGCTGCTTGACCACTAATGTATGGAGGGAGGCGGGAGGGTGTGAAAAGGAGGGAGGAAAAAGTGTGTGTGTGTTGTTTGTGTGAAGTTTTTTTTTTTTTCATCCTTGACATGTGTCTATTTGTTTCAATAGTGTGTGTGTGTGTGTGTGTGTGTACTGTACATGCACGCGTGCGTCTGGCGTGAGCGTGAAGTTTTCAAACACTCGACAGTTTGAACTCTTTTCAAACGTAATGTGTGATTAATGAAGCTGCTTTATAGTGCCGAGGGAGAGCGAGCGAAGGTGGGTGCGTTGAGTGGGCTCCAGAGTCACAGGACCGGGACAATATTGACATCTCCATTATTTACTGAGTGATCGGAGCAGCCAAAGGGCTGCTGATTAGAAAACAATAAATGCTGTTATTGGTGATCGGGGCCTTAGCAGGACATTGCAAATGCATGTCCCAGCCTTTCTAATTACTGCAGCGACTGAGCACTGGACAGTGATAAACCAATAGCAATACTACTAACTAACTAACTAACTAACTAACTAACTAACTAACTAACTAACTAACTAACTAACTATCTATCTATCTATCTATCTATCTATCTATCTATCTATCTATCTATTGATCATAAAATGTACAAAAAAGAAAATGTAGTTTTACACATATTATTACAGTAAATTGAGATTCCATGATAGACATAAGGAACACAGATAGAATTTTAACTCCAGCAATCATCAATCAGTTTCTTTTTCCAATCATGGGAGATTGCTCGGACCCCAGAGGGTTAAAATACATTATAACCTTATGGTCCATAAGTGCTAACTCATCAGCAGAATGAACAAATATAGGTTTACAAAATTGTCGCTACGTATGTAACTGAAATATTCACCAGATTTTAGTAAGAAATGAAACTTAGGTGATGAAGAAATCTTCCATTTATGCTAAAACCATCTCCTTTTTTCCAGTGATTATTTATTTTTAGATTTTAGATTATATTTATACTTATCGTTACATGTTGACTGCATGGTGTAATGGCTATATAATGATGACGACTCCGCCAATGTTCAGATTGGTTCCCTATAAGCGTCACTAACTATACAGTTCTCTCTACCACCCTGCACAATATTTCCAAGCAAAGTGAATATTTGTCATTTTTATAGAAAAGCATCAAGTGTCATTAGGCATGACTGTTATGGCTATTTATAGCAGCGTACCACTAATTCATCACATACCTGTAAAACCGTCATTGCAGTAATATCGAATTAAATGAAAACAGACTGTTACAAATTGCTTTGCAAATTCAGGATCAAATGAAAAGATCATTATCAAGGAAGCAATGTCTCCGATGTAAATAAAAAGAAAGTTATACTTCAGATTTCTTACCTGACTTCTCCAGAGTTTCGCCGCTACAATCTCTCATGTTTGGCGGCATCGTGGCTTGCAGACAGAGATTTCTGGCGCACTTCTTAAAAAAAAAAAACACCGGCTCATGTGTGGGGAAAAGCCGTACGTATGTTTTTTGTGTGTGCACATCGGCATGCAGCAGGAAGAATGTGTCTCACCATTTTTTAGATGTGAGGCCTTTTCGTGTCCCAGTGTGAACACTTATTGTGCAGTATGCACATATGGTAGAAGGTCTCTATAATAACTTGTAGCATTAGACAGGTAGCTTGGGGTGCATTCAGATTGAAAAGAAGACAGAAAGTAGTCATCTTGTTGGATTTATGTCTGCCTGGATAGAGAATCAGAAATATCAGCACTCAACTTTAGCTGTCCCCCCACTCCCTGTCCGAATTTATGTGTCTGTTAATATGAAGTGACAGGGCTGTCCTTGACTATAACACCTGTCAGTGGTCTGTGAGCAGCAGGGCCCAGCACCCCACATGATACAAACCAGGATATAAAAATACACTATGTTGACACTGCAATGAGCCACTAATCAGCTGGCATGTGTCACTGTGTTGCGAGTCTAGATGGGACCAAGTGGACCAATGCATGCTGAGTCGACAGTTATGTGTCTGAGTGTGTCCGTGAGCGAGCTTGTGTGTTGGCAGCTATCAGATGAAGAGCCATGTATCTGTTTTAAAGTATCATCTCTTACATCTTCATATCAGTAATTGCTTTTTTGTGCTGTCTGATAAAAAAAAAAGAAGTTTATTTGATATTGTGTAATCAGTCAGGTACTGCTCTTTACTTACATCTTCTGGCAATAATTGAAAACTACAGCTCAACGCAATTCAACTTAATATCGTACTTTACACAGGTGTGTTCCAGAAGCGTCTCAGAAGCATCCCTCCACTCTTTTCAAAATAAAACACCCTGTGTAGCCTACTTACCCATGTTAGAAGCACATAAACCAAGAAAAAAAAAAGAGAAATCTGAGCAAGTTAGGCAAAACGCTCCACTTCTGAAATTATCTTGGTACAGTATGAAGCCATGTTGAGCCGCATTTTGTAATAACGGTGCATTTTGTAATAAACGTCCAAAATGTAATAACTTTTTCATTTCATTTTGTAATAAAGCCGCATTTTGTAATAAACTGCCGCATTTTGTAATAAACTGCCGCATTATGTAATAAGTTATTACATTTTGACAAGATTATTACCAAATGCAAAAAATCTGCAATTTACATAATATTCTCTGTTAGTGCAACCTTTGAATAGTGTACTGATAGTAATTGCTAAGTACTGCTACTAGGCTAATACAGTGATACTAATAATAGGCCTAGCTTTTACAAATACTTTAAAGTAAAATAAAATACAATTAAACAAATAAACTATGCTTTAGAATTGTTATTACATAATGCACCATGTTATTACATTTCCTAGAAAATAAAAAAGTTGAAAGTGCATTGTGTAATAATCTTGTCAAAATGTAATAACTTATTACATAATGCGGCAAAATTTATTACAAAATGCGTTGGGGCAGTTTATTACAAAATGTGGCTTTATTACAAAATGAAATGAAAAAGTTATTACATTTTGGACGTTTATTACAAAATGCACCGTTATTACAAAAATGCGGCTTTATTACAAAATGAAATGAAAAAGTTTTTACATTTTGGACGTTTATTACAAAATGCACCGTTATTACAAAATGCGGCTCAACAAGCCACGAGGAGCATCGACCAAAACCTCATTAAAGCCTCGACGTCACAGAACCGTGCCCGGTGGAATTTCAGGGTTAGTTTTAAATTGACTGTAAGAACTAGTGATGGGAAGTTTGGGTTCTTTTTAGTGAGCCTATGGAAAGCCGTTTGAGCATTTATTCAATATCCTTGATATCGGACTTAAGGTCCATGTACTAGTAAGCTTTTTGTCCTCACTAGTAAGACGATATTTCGCACAAGTAGAACTACTAGAGCACACTAGTAGAACGACTGTGTCTTACTAGGAACGTTTTTTACACTACTAGTGACACTTTTGGCCTACTAGTTCGCAATCAAACCCTACGTGTAAACTACTGTGCTGCACTAGTAACTCTACTACGCCCTACTAGTAGGCATGTGTCATGCACTAGTAGCCTCCTGGACCCTACTAGTAGCACCAAAATGCCCACTAGTAGCAATAGTGAGGCATTTTTGACCTCACTAGTACTACTAGTACGTACAAAAATGTCCACTTGTAGTACTAGTGAGGTATATTTTACCTTACTAGTACTACTAGTAACAGCAAGAATGCTTACTAGTAGTACTAGTAAGAGCCAAAATGTCCACTAGTAGCACTAGTAAGATGTTTTTGACATTACTAGTACTACTAGTGAGGGCCAAAATGTCTACTAGTAATACTAGTATGTCTCTTTCGACATTACTAGTACTACTAGTGGACATTGTGGCTCTCACTAATACTACTAGTGGGCATTCTTATTGTTACTAGTAGTACTAGTAAGGCCCAAATTGTCTACTAGTACTACTAGTAAGAGCCACAGCAACCACTAGTTGCACTAGTTGGGTTATTTTGTTCCTTACTAGTAGTCCTAGAAAGGGCAAAAGTGTCCACTAGTAGTACTAGTAAGGTGTTTTTGGCCTACTAGTAGTACTAGTAAGGGTCTAAATGTTCACTAGTAGAACTGGTGGAATAAAATGCTAATTGGGAGGTGGGGACAGCACATGCATTGAGGTTTCCTATTGGCTCTTCTGAAAGGATTCCACCCAGCAAAAACTTAACCCCATAAAGCCTGATGAGCTTTTACTGTTGTTGATGGTAATAAGAAGAACAATAATGATGTTATAATGTTATAATGATATCAAGGATGTCAGATATCTGATGTCCTGGATATGCATATCTGTGATATCTGTGATATCCGTGATATCCTTGATATCAGTGATATCAGTGATATCCGTGATATCAGTGATATCCTTGATATCCGTGATATCCGTGATATCCTTGATATCAGTGATATCCCTGATATCAGGGATATCAGTGATATCCCTGATATCAGTGATAAATGTACTGATTATTAGAAAACGGTACAGTAAAATAACTTGAAAATCTTTACAGAGGTAGCTGGGGAGACGTAGAACAAGAATCCAGTGGAGTTTGTAGAAAACAATTTGATTCATTTTGGTAATTTATTTTTAAAATCTGCCTCTGTAGCTATACATTCTGTTTTGGGTGTGATGTCAACATCAGATTATTAGAAAATGATACAGTAAAATAACTTGAAAATCTCCACACAGGTAGCTGGGGACATGTAGAACGAGAAGTTTTCAGAAAAAAATTTGATATGTTTTGCTAATTTATTTATTATGAATGATGAATTATGAGTTTTTAAAATCTGACTATGCAGAAATGAATGGGATTCTAAATGGGCGATTGGTTTTGCTTCAATAATTTTGTTTTATCATTTTGTTTTTATCATTAAAAATGTATAATGTATAAAAATGTATAATGTGTAATGACGGATATCCGTGATATCACGGATATCACGGATATCAAGCATTTATGATGTCACTAGTACTACTAGTAAGGTGCAAAAGTCCCACTAGTGCTACTAGTGGATATTTTGCCACTTACTAGTGCTACTAGTACGCATCTTGGCCCTTACTAGTGCTACTAGTAGACATTTTGGCCATTACTAGTACTACTAGTAGACACTTTGCATGGATATCCATCACTGTCTACAGCGCTTCGTAAGGTAAAGCGTGTGAACGCCTCCATGGCTAATATGCCCAGAATTATTATTTTAATAATAGTAGTACTAGTAGCGCACAGTTGCCAACTAGTGCACAGTTTTGCTTCACTAGTAAGATGTAGTTGTCCTACTAGTACGCCAAAGTTGTCCTACTAGTGTGCAGAAATGTCTTACATGTTACAGAAATGTCTTACTAGTTGAATGAAGTTGCACACCAGTAGTGTGCAATTGCGCACTAGTAGCGGGCTAGTTGCGCACTAGTAGTGTATTGTGTCATACTAGTGCAGCCAAACTCCTTACATGTTGGGTTCGGAGGCTCACTAGTAAGAAAAAAATATCTGTCACTAGTGAGCATTTTTGATGTTACTAGTACTACTAGTGGGCATTCTCACTGTTACTATTAGTACTAATAAGGTAAAATATACGTTACTAGTACTACTAGTGGGCATTTTTGTACTTACTAGTAGTACTAGTGGGCATTTTGGTGCTACTAGTAGGGTCCAGGAGGCTACTAGTGCATGACACATGCCTACTAGTAGGGCGTAGTAGTGTTACTAGTGCAGCACAGTAGTTTACAAGTAGGGTTTGATTGCGAACTAGTAGGCCAAAAGTGGCACTAGTAGTGTAAAAAACGTTACTAGTAAGACACAGTCGTTCTACTAGTGTGCTCTAGTAGTTCTACTAGTGCGAAATATCGTCTTACTAGTGAGGACAAAAAGCTTACTAGTACATGGACCTTAAGTCCGATATCAAGGATATTGAATAAATGCTCAAACGGCTTTCCATATGAGCCAGATCATTTGACTCAGCTCACCAAGAAGAGCCGGCTCTTTCAGCTCCCAAACAGCTCTTCGTTTTACCACTGATACCTTATAATTTAACCAGATTTAGCACTGTTTTGACTGGTTTGTATGTGTACACATATTTATATCACTTAATCTATTCAATACATCCTTTGTACTGAAGTACATACATACACTACCTGTAACCGTTTATCCTGACACTGGGCGAGAGACGGGGGGTACTGATGTTTTCAAAAGCAAATTTACATTTTCTAATATCAATAAATTTCTGTAGCCAGTTGTTTTCATTGCATTTACTGTATTCATTAGAACTGCTCTGCTACACAAAGCAGATAGAAACACCTATAAAAACTTACTAGCATATAAATATATATATATAAAAAGGACAGCTATTGTCACTGCATGTACGTAGCACATCGTTCACTTACTGTAAAACCGACCGGCACATCACTAGTAGGAACATGAACAAACATGCCTTGCTCTCTAAGAATGCACAAATTCCAAGCTGGCCACCTTGTTGATAACAGATCCAGTACCACTTTGCCTTCGTAAAATAGAAATTGACACTGCTGACATTTACTCTGCTTTGTCAACCAGAAGTACCGGTTCATGTGGTAACATAAGGTTCACATCATAGTTCTGCTCACCCTTCCAACAAAATGGTGGCAGTTCTGGTCTTCCAGGCCTCAACCTTCACTGTGAGTGCTAAGTGTGCTTGTGCTTCAGCCATGTTTTCAGTCATCCATGTTGTGCATAGAACAATAAATACGCTTATATTTTAATCAATACAGCTGTCTCAACCAGCAACATAATGGCTTGCACTCAGCTGCGCACCTAACTGTGATCCACAGCGCATTTATGCGCCAAGTACATTTTATTCTGACGTTCATGTGTAATTGATTGTGCACTGCAGTAACTGTGAATGAAAGCATCCACAATCTTTTTATTCTGGGGAAAGCTGAACTGAGTGCACATCACACATTCACAGAAAAATAGAGCTGCACAGGCTCTGCCTGTTTGTAAAACCTAAAATCTTGGCAGTCAATGGCACAACAGATGAGTGAGTGGCATTAATCAGCAACACACTTGATCTGTTGGTCGTAAATTATGCCCATTTTGTACAGCAAGATAGTAAAAAATGACTTCTTGCAGAGGAATAGAACTGAGCCATTGCCACTGTAGCTGAGCTGGGCCAAGAAGGCCACTGATGATGAGCCAAAGCTGTATTATCCTCATGATTTTTGATCAACCAAAAAGATCCAGCGTGTAAGATTCAAGGCACTCTATTTAGAGAATGTTGCAACTGTTTTCTTGGGTCCATAATCACCTGAAAATCATTAGAATGAGGCTTTATAGATGCCTCTATAACGGACAAACCACTGCTAGATGACGCTAATGCCAAACCACTGTGCCGTCTCTGTTTTGGTCTGTTCTACACTCACTTCAAACCCCACCGCGATTTCAGAAGCAGAGCCCGCCAGACTTGGTCGATGTGGTCATTTTCCTTGGTTTACATGCTTCTAAATAGGCTGTAACATAGTTATTTGTTTCTCTTTTGGCTGTTTTGGCCATCAGTAGTTTGCACAAGGTTTCAAAACGGATTCTCTATGACCTTTCTGTGCGTGACTTCCGGCCAGGTCAAGCTGCTTTTGTGCAGATTCATGCAGGTTGCTCACGGCGTCCATCAGTCGCATATTCTCTCTGGAACCGAGCGAAGACCAGCTTCTGGGACGCTTCGGCATTGTTAGTGGGGTTTGAAACATTGACTTGAATCGTTAATATATGTGTGGTGGTGTATCTGACTCTGGTTCTATATCAAAATGTAGGTAAATTCACCTTAAGCATTTGTCTAGTAGACTTTGGTAGCTGGATTATTACTGGCTTAAAATCCCAAAACAACTCCTTCCTGTTTGGCTTTCTTTATTCCACTGTACTTGTTGATGTTTTTTTGTTTCTTGGTATCCTTAATTCCAGAATTTCATTTGGCCAGATGGGGCAGGTGTACAATTAGGACTGAACACTCTGAAGCCTCACTGGTTTGTAAAACTGATACATGCTTACCAAGCAGCTTTAACTGAAAAAATGTCCACTCTGATTTGTACTTTTATAATATTTTCCACTGACCAGAGTCCAAAGCCCTGTAAATGATCACTTTCCTACTTTAAAACCTTTAAACTGAAACTGTCACACTTATCATGCAGCGACAGCAAGACCCAGTTACATCACCCAACCTGTAACTCTTAAACCAATTCAGCGCCTTTCAGTGAAACTTGATAACACCTCAGAGCTGTGAGCTTGCTTCATTCTAAATATCTTCAAAGAAATGCATCTGTAGAGTGACAGAGAGAAAGTGGGAGAGTAAAGTGGAGGCAGGAAGAGAGTCTTATTTTAGTGAGCTGTGTGGAAAATCAGAGGTGAGATGAAGATGGGCTCTTAAGAGTGCTTTAGAGGAGACTGTGGAGGAAGAATGGATGGAAGACAGATAGGTACTTGAACTGACACACACACACACACACACACACACACACACACACACACAGACACAATCTTGCACAAGACATTACACAATCATACTCATTTCTATGGCAAAAATGGATATTTATGTCTGATAGCACTGTTGACTTTACTCATACTAAATATGTTATCGGTGCAAGTGAAGAGAAGTGTGAATGAAACAATAAATTGTATGAGTAAGTTCTGGATCTACTAGTGGCTTTACATACAAGTACCCTGTGTGCTTACCCAAGAATCCAAACCTTCTCAGAGAGGAAATGACATCATGTTTAAGACACAATGTTTGTGACATTACCACTGTTCTCACAGGAGGTTATGTCATCCTGTCATGAAGAAGCAAATTTATTTAGTCATGCTTAGGGCTGTAACTGTACATCGGAGTGTTTTGCCCACCAGACATGCTTAGAGTTCTTCTCCCATGAGTAAGTAGGCTACATAATAAAATTGTTTCCATTCTGTCTATTGGTGTCTGCACAGGGCGTTTTATTTTGAAACTTTGTCGGATTCTCTTTGCTGTTTCTGGCCCAGCTCGATCCGGTCTGTAGTGCTTGCTGTGGCGTCTGTGGAGCAGAGCAAAGAGCTGCTTCTGGGACACTTGTGAAACGTGCCACAGCATGTGGGATCACAAGCATCGTCTAGAATGGTTGTGATCAGCTCTGCCAGTTGTGTCGCAGTCACAGTCCTGCCCAGTGGAACACAGAGATAATCATCCAGAACATTCAATGCAGGACATTCGATATGCAACTTCCTCTTTCAGTCCTGTGACCCAAACAACTGCTGTCAAAATAGTCTATGTCTACATACTTGGATGCACAGGATAGAGTGCAAGTGGCCCTCACACTCAGGTTAGTCAAGCTCAGGATGGAGGATAGCATCATCCAAACAAAAACAGTCCTTCTCTTCACGGTGTTCAAGCTGCTTCTTGCTGCAGATTCGGACCATGCCCAGGCAATAACTAATGCTATATGAGTGTTCTTTGCTGCGCAGATGCGACCATACTACCATAGAGGAAACAGAATTTAAGCATATGGTCAAAGTGCTTAAGCTACAACGTGCCTTCACATGCACGTTTTAGTCAGCCAGTTGTATCTGCCCTGTATAAACGGCTCACTAGGTGGGCCAACCCATCTGGCATTTGCCATAATTGCCAGATTGCAAGTCCAAACCTGGCCTGTTTGTGTTTGTTTACTGTGAAAAGAAATACTTTTAGAATTCATGGTAGGTTTCACCAAGTGAAAGATCTGAGGACCAGAGGCCACTCTGCAGGGATCTGCCCGGTCAGACATTTAAAATGAATATACTGCAACATCGGTGCTACTTTTTCAAGCTTTTTCAATGTTTGATAGATACAGCTGAAGAATGACAGGAACATGGGGGAGAGAGAGAGAGAGAGATGGGGAACGACATGCAGCAAAGGGCCGCAGGTCGGACTTGGACCCTGGGCCTTCGTACATGGGGTGGACGCTCTACCGACTGAGCTAATCGACACCCCAGTTAAATGTTTTTTTTAAATGGAATATTTGCATTGTGTATGCGTTTGTCTAGTTTTAGCATAATTGTCTACAACAGATATGAATGCAAATTTAAAACTTAGTGAGATACAAAATGACTCACACATGCAGCCTAGTTTTTAGTGCTATAAAAAGTATATATATATGTGTGTGTGTGTGTGTGTGTGTGTGTGTGTGTGTGTGTGGCAGAAAAAGAGAGGATAAGTGACAGTGTCCCTACTGCCCCGGCTCTCCATATGGGTGGGCGGGACCTTGCGACTGACGAAGCGTCGGCCTGAAATCACCCATCTGCAACTTTGCAGGTGTTCCCAATGATTATATTATTAGCTCTATCCGCTGATCTTTGATTTTTTTTTATGAGCTTTTTAGCATCCCGAGCCTCAGAGTCTGGGCGGGGTAGGAACATAAAATATATACATGCCTGGCAGTGCCATCTGCCTCCAAGATCTGCCATATACAACATACAGAGAATGTCTGAAAGAAAGCAGTTGTGATCTGTTTTGGCCCTCAGTGATAGTGAGATGAGCAAAGTCAGGTTCTCACATCTGTCAGGCAGTTTGATATGTAGAATCTAGGCATGAAGACTTAGTTCACCTAAATTACTGAAGGACATATTGTACTTTCTTACCTACCCCTCATGGTCTTTAGCCGAGCACATCTTCACTTTGATTTGTCAGGTTTTGAGATATTTGTCACAGAGATTTGTTTGTGGTGCTGACAAAACTGAAAAGAGACATGTAAGACAATGATCCATGACGACTCTTTGCAGAAACTCTAGATAATCCACATGAACACACACGCAGTCAGTTTTATAGAGACTGTTTCTTAAGCAGAAAGTCTGTGTTTAGATTATTAGATTATCTGTGGATTATTCTGCAAAACCCATGGATTATGTTTATGTTATGTTCATGTGATTATGTTACAAAAGTGAAATACAATAATGGTTAGGCAACAACAACCAACCACTATCTGTCTGGCTGCAATCAGAGACAGACTCCAGTCTCCTGCATGAAGGCCGAATGCACTATGCACTCCATCACCGGACCCACACATCCCAAGCTTACTTTGTGCTTGGCTACATAGAAGAAGAAGAAAATGCCTTTCTCAAGGGTGCCTCTGCAGTTCCCAGGAGGTGAACTGGCACCCCTCCAGGTACCAGTCCACCTTTCATACTTACATGCTGGGCTTGAACCGGCTACCCTCCGGTTCCCAAAACAAGAACCTACAGCCTGAGCTACTGCTGCCCCTACTACTGCCTTGGTGTTGATATAAAATAGCCCAAAATACATAATTCAAGTTGATACTGGTATTGGTGGCATAAGTATTTAGGCTCTTTGCTTAAAGTCCAACTGAAATTACTTTTCTGTCCACTATAGTAAACATATGTGCTGTGTAAATCACATCCTGTGTCCTCTTTGTATATTTTATACATATTCTTTTGGTTTGTTTCTTGATGGCGCCCCCTGGTTAGGCATTAAATCAATGGAATACCATTTGGTATCCAAGACTGAGACCTTAATGTAATACAGCCAATCAAATATTGCATGAAGCGGTGACATCAGCGGTCTATCACAGGCAGAGATGGGAGCACTGAGCCAGGCAGCAGCCTGCTACACAACCCAAGAGCCACAGAATAGAGAGCCACAACAACCCATGAGCAAAATTAGCTTTCCGGCTAAAGTTTCCTTCTTATCTAACTCACAAAACACGAAGACAGCTTCTTTCCTGTACCTACCTTAGCTCGTTGAACGAGCGACCAGACAAACATTCACCGGGGGGAAAACGCACTGCAGTTTGCAGGCGAGATGGCTAATTAGCTGCTCAGCTGCAGCACATTAAAAAGCATGTAAATGTACCTTCAAATGCTTCGGTCCGGTCAGATGTTGGTGTGGTCCTCGCTCTTCAAAAATCACTGCTGACTACACACTGTCGGCCCAGGACTTGTAGCTACAGAACATATTTGTTTACTTTGTCTCGTGTTCCCTGCCGGTGTTTCGGTTATGACAGCTGTTGAAAACAGGAAGAGTGTATGTAGCTGTCCCGCTGAACGTCTCTTTGTTTAGTTTTTCATCACAATGTCAAAACATACTTATCCGAATTGTCTTTGGAGTCATGTTTGAGGAAACGTGTCACATCCTAACAAGTTATGTTTCGAACGTTGCTTGTTGCAAAACACAGGAAGAGAGCAAGTTGCTCTCCCTGTGAGTGTATCTCAAATAAATGTTCTAAATACACCTAGTTGTGTCACATGGAAAAACTACTCAGACGTTTTAAACGTGGAGAAAACTCATACCGCTCTGGGAAAAAGAAATGAAAGTTGAGACCATTATCACCACATTGTTATGCCATAGGGGTAACATAAAACAACTCATGCAGCATGTAGCCGGATCAACTTGTTTTGGTGCCATGCTGTTGTACTGATGGCCCATTATTCTGAAGACCCAATCGTCCCAATATGTTTCATTGGGCCGAAAAGCCATTTGTCCGATGGCCCATTGCTCTGAAGGCCTGTTAATCAAGAAATACACACTCTGGTCAACTTATCAATGTGCATATGTAACTTTACTGATGTAACTAACATGCTTATTTTTATTTCCTAAACCTAAGTACCTTTGGTGCCTAAATGTAATCAAACTGCAACCATTTCACAACATTAAGTATTTAATGTTACTATGACGACAAAGATGAACCTGACTTTGTCCTTTCCTGCACATCTTGCAGGAACAGGCCTTCAAAAGACAAATGGTCTTTTGTTCCAATGGGACATTTAGACTGTTGGGATTTCAGACTAATGGGTGTCAGGGAAATTTGCAGTCCCACCTGTCACTGTCCATGCACTTAAGATCATTTTGGTATTTTGCTAATTTTTTTACAACACAAATAAGCAGCTGTTTAAAACCAAGTCATTCAAAATGCAACTGTTGTGCTACAAATCTGTCCATCCATCCATAACCACTCCTTATCAGGGTCTGCCAGGGTCTGAGAGGTTGGATATTACCCTGGACAGGTCACCAGTTCACACATGTAGAGACAAACAACCATTAATGCCTATGAGAAATTTGGAGTCACCAATTAATGTCTTTGGAATGTGGAGGTGCAAACAAAATCACACAGATTATATGAACTAAATATCTATATGTGCCCATAGCTGCACCTCATGTCCTCCCACCTCAGCCACTAAACATATATACAGGAAGTGGGTAGGTCCCTGAAACACCTGGTGGATATGGTAAGATAGTTAATTAACTTATGGAACCTAGAAATCAATCAATAAACCATTATTAAAATAAACAGAAATACTGTTTGTACCTCTGTGAAACGTAACCTAACGTAATGGATAACACAAACAAACCCAGGACAGCCTGTATCTGCAGTTACTGATCAATGTACTATGGTTAAACAATTAACAAGCATGATTAAATAGAACACAGTGCGTCATTTATGGTTGCTAATGTTTCTTACCTTGCTGCCAACCTCTCCTCTCTCATTGAGTTGTGTAATTAGGTCAATACCGGCCACTGTTTCTTTTGTTTTGGGATCTCTCATTGTATGTTCTATACATTTTCTTGGGCTTGCCTTGTACACATGCTGTTTTCAGTCCCTGAAACGCTTCCTCCCTCATCACCAAACACTTTTTTCTGTTGTCACCTAAAGTACAAAAATGCCAAGTGGTGTTATATTCCAAGCTATTTATCCAAGTAATTATGACCGCAACCCCTTGACTCCAAAACAAATTGAGCCACTTACCTCGTACTTCTTTGGCACATCAGATGGGTATCTTGCCTCCCTGCCAAACATTAAGTAATGACTGTACTGGGTTGTAGCTGTTATTCTTGTCCTCAGTCCAAAATTTGTGGGTTGGAGATATTTATTTTATTTTTTGAATGTTTGTTGGGAGAGTTTGTTCAGAGACCTGAACATATCTGCATTAGGTTATACAACAGCAGGCATTCCTATGTTACCAATTTAGTCTATAGCATACATGTTGTGTAGGTCTATGATGTATGGCCAAAATAATGTGCAGCTTACCTCTGGATGGTAGCAGCTTCTCAACTCAGTCATTTGTTTGATGGTGGTAAGGTGAGCAGAAGCTTTCAGAGTCATTCAACTTAAATTCCATTTTGCAGAACACAAGTCACCGTTTACAGTATGGTTCATTAGGAAATAGGTACCATTTCCCACCTGGATTTTATGTCCCCGATCTGTGAGGATACAGTTCTCACTCCCTCTGTAAACTTGTTCTTCAGAGGGTAGGCATCTGGACACTTTGTGAAATAATAAACCATCACATGGCTGATTGATTGAATCATTGATTACCACCCTCAGTTAAAGTGAGTTTGATTAGGTCCATCCAAACCAGTTCGAATGGCCTGAAGTTGGTGTCCTGAAATTTGACATCTGTATAGGAAGTAGCTGGTATCAAAGCACATTTAGCCGTGTGGGGCATCGAGTAGCACAAATAACTTTCAAGTCTTTTCCTTTAGACTGACCCACTTTGCTTGATATCTGGATGCTGAGCAAACTGAAACCAAATATTATTCAAATTAATATATTTTCATTGTGGGGAATATTTCTGTCTCAGTCCATCCATTTTACTGAAATTTATTCAGTAAGGGTTGAGTTGAGGTTGAGGGACTCGATCCAAAGTTAGCAGTGAGGCAGGGCGGATAGAATGAGCTGGGCTAGAGATAAAATCCAGGTCAGAGCGAATGTGAAGCATGGGAGAGCAAAGGTTGGGTACAACCAAAATGAAAAACAGCCAAAGGAATATTTAAAACCTGTCCGTAGCACGTGTACCACATAAGTGAACAGAACAATCTGGAATAAAGAGCCGGGCTTGATACGCTGCAGAGTCTTGATTAGTGGATGGGATACAGGTGTGCAGGTTGCAGCAGGAGGAAGATGATTGAGCGCCACGCCCACACACACACACACACACACACACACACACACACACACAGCCAGAGAGAGACAAACAGAGGACTGACAAGAAACACGAGGGAGGGAATACAGCAGAACACAGGACGGAAGATGGAGAGAGAGAGCGACAGTTAGAATGTCCAGGCTACATGCACAAGGGAAAGCTTATTTACATTTACTGCCGTCGTCTCACTTTGTGTGTTACTGTCGTTCTGATGTGCACTGTGCCACTGCTCACTCCTTTGATCGTTTTGTTCAAAGCTGTCTGAATCAGGATGGTCGGTTTAAATATCCTAAATATTGGTTTTATCTGGTGTCCTCAAATTCCATATAAAAATCAAGGAAGTCTTTGACATTGTTCATTCATTGGGGAAGTCTCGTACGTGACATGTGCTCACTGTGACACCTAAAATACACAGCATGTGGAACGGCTGCAGAACGGCTCTACTCCGGAACGACAGCGTACTCCGCCGTCCGCCAACTCAAACATAATCCGTTTGTGATGTGCAGGGTCACCGCCGGCCACCAAGCGTCATGAGAACACACAAGATCTTGTGAATTCACGCATAATCGCGCGGTATTGCAGCCTGTAGTCTCTTTGACTCCTGCAATGGTATTCCACGCCGCATCTTTTTTCTGGTGTCCTTAAAAAGGATGTGAGGTGTCATAAATGATAGGTTGATTTTGGACCTCCAGAATCAACTTCTTCTCATCCATGGGGTCGACGGGGTGAAAAGATGTCTGAAAACCCCTCACCTGTTGACTTCAGGTCGGCCCTGCCCATCATGACGTGTTCTTGTAATGAAACTCGATCCACGGTGAACACAGAGTATTTTTAAAAAAAAAATCAGCCAGGGTTTTATTTTGTATTTTGTAGCCGATTTCCTTCCCCGCATGGTCTGCTCTGTGCTGAATTTATGTGCCATAGCTGCCGGACGCCGCAGTTGTTCCGGAGCCGTGACGCAGCGGGGATGGAGACTGTGTGAGCTGACATTATATTATAGATATTTTAGGGGTCAGACACTCGGCTGCAAACTTCTCTGTGATCACATACTACAGCTGTTATTATCAGCCTTGGAATGGAATGGAACCTTAATTAGTATCATTGGTAACACCTGTGTTTATCTACTACTTCATGTCAAAATGGCTGCTGTGAAAAAGCTCTATTACCCATTAGGTGGCAGGGATTCAAGCGCCTGCAAAGCAGACACACACTTCAGTCCCCACATTTTAGAACAAATTAAAATAGATGACTGAAAAAAATGAATCCCATTTTGTTTTAAAAATCAACACACTCCATAAAAATACTCCTGGCCCAGATATAATTTATCACACATTTCAGAATCACTCCCACAGTAGTTATTTAAAGTTTGCTGCTCCAACCATTATTTTATAACCCTGATGCGGAATCAGCATAAATATAGGTTAATGGCATCATCTGTGCGATGGGCTACGTGGACGTTTAACATGATTGAGCTTTGATAAATCAACAGAAGGTTGTTTTCTTAACTGTGGGCAGCAACCCTGCATGATTTCAGTGGATGTTCACCTGTGTTTCCTTTTGCTCAGACCAACTCGTTGGCAGAGGATCACATACAAACACCTCTCCAAAACCCAGTACACTCTATCCACACTTGGCACGGTGTGGACATGTTCATTAATCATTTAAATATTTCAGCAGAATTTAGCTGTTACTGACCTTGTGTGCTTCTCCAAACCCAATTTTCTATTTGTTTAATGATACAAGGACTGTTAAAGGATGGACCATTTGCATATGCTTTCGTTTTCAATATGCTCACTAGAGGCAGAGTTTTAATGTATTAATTTGCCTGTATTTATATTTTTTGTTGTCTCACACTAGATTCCAAACAATCATGAATTAAATGATGCTATAGCATGATATGTATATGTTAAAACTAAACCAGTTACGTGACACGGATGATGGAGTGTGAGTTCAGTTCACCCATGGAATAAAGAACACACGCTGCATTATCAAACCAATCACTTAAACTGTAAATGGAAACCCCAAATGATAGCCACAACCGAACCACAACAGGAACAGTTGGACACCCTTAAGTGTGCTAATTTGGCATTGTGATTGAGTGTGTTTGCTGTACAATCAGTGCTCGTGGCTCTGCAGGTGTAGTGTGTACAGTTAAGTGTGCGTGTGTGTTGTGTTGCAGGCTTCGCTTGGCTGAAATAGGAGAGCTAGGCGCAGTAATAATAGTACCAGTTCAATGACAAAAGATAAATCAGTGTTTCCTCCCTGACATGTACACACACACACACACACACACACACACACACACACACACACTCTGTTGCTCAACGAATGTCTCTCTGATGACCAATACACACATATTGTTGTGATGGGCTGCCGCACATGTACACTCTGTACACTGACACACACACACACACACACACAACAATGCTTCGCATCGTCACTGTTATCTTGCCGTAGGCCGGGAGATGTGACAACATGAGGCTGTTCATGCAAATAAGGCACATGAATCAAAAGTGAAGGTAAAAGTGATTTCAGGCTCAGTGGGGGGTCGAGCACTTTGTTAATACAAATCAGACAGCGCAGTACATATTCACACTGTGATCGTGCCTGTTAACCTACTGCAGAGACTATTATACCCCAGAACTGCATAGAGATGTTGACTTGTGCATCGCGGACGAGTTTCTCTTATATTGATCGAGAACAACTGTTCACACTGGAAACATTTTAAGGTGTCCTTGCTTCATTCTTGTCCTCCTTTGTGATTGCTGTCGTCAGCAGCTCGATGATCTTGGTGAAACTTAAACTCCAAAATCCAAAAATATGTTTTTTTTCAGTCCTTTAGATCACACTTTAATACTGTATAATAGACATTCTCCACCTTTTTACAAGGATTGTTTTTCTTGTCACTGACAGTATTTCTTACACTGGCGCATAAAGGCAAAATAAAGCAATCAGCACATCTTTTTAGGGTAATTTCTTCCCAGCACATTTGATATGTCTAGACAAACATCTCTTTTTTGATTCAGGAGACTCCCTGTGACTCTTCTGGGCTGGGTTATAATCAGAATATAATGTAGTTTTGATTTTCAATCACCTGTTTGTTATTTTGGTCATCCATTATTGCGAGGTATTTTCATGACTGTGCCCATGCAAACACTGCATTTAGACAATTCAGTTGGAATTCTCCTCCCCATCCGCTACTGTATCTTCTGCCAATATTTTGCAAGGACACTGGGATTAAGGCCACCCAAAATAATTGTGATTCATTCAAAGGAATACAAGGAAAACAACAAACCAGAGAATTATGACGGGTTCGGTCAGACCCTTGTCCAAAAACAAGTTTTTACTATTCAAGACTAGATCTGACATGGGAACAAACACCACTGCCAGTGGAGGTAGAACATTTATTGGGGCATCAGGCAGAGGAAAATGTCTATGAGGGAACCAATAAGCTGCGTCTATGGACTGTGAGTACTTTGTACAACCTATATTTGAAGGCTTCTTCTGGTTTAGGATCTTGGGGAAACTACCCAGTTTTAGCTGAGCTTGCCCATCCCACCATGCACTTGGACATTTCTAGAAGGGGGAGGGGGGATAAAGCTAACCTTATTATACAATATATTAACTCCTAATAATAATCTATATTGGATATTATAATATATTTGAGATAAGCCGTGCATCATATGCACTGTTTGTGGAAATATCTATAGTATTTGTGTGATTTATGCTTTTTTATTCAGATGTAAAATACAATCTAGCATCCCTCTTTGTTTTTTCCCCCTTTTACAACTTAACACTGAATGTTAATGAAAGTCTGAGTAAATTTATGTTTTTCACTTGTCACTGTCTGTTTCAACGTTTTGCAGATTTCTAAAAATAAGATTTAAAGTTATCAATAATTACCTCATAATCTGTCTTTAAGGATTCAAATTTATATTTTTTTAGCACTGGAGTGCTGCCTCTACCTGCCGGCCGCTGCAGTAAGGACTCAGCCTTGGTACATGGGGCACACACACTCACTGAACACTAAAATTTGGACCTGTTGTGCAGAATAAGCAGCGCAGGAGAGGCCGACTGCAGGGGTGGCAAGTGGCAGCTGGGTGAAATCAGTTACCAACCCTGTGTCCTCTGGGATCCTGGCACCACATTGTAGCATGGCTGTTACCTCTGCCAAGAAGGTTATGTTGTCAGTGCAGTTTGTTCATCTGTCAACAGGATTACGAAAAAAAAATGCCAGCCTGACTTTAATAAAACTTGGTGGAAGGGTAAAGCATGGGCCGAGGAAAAACTTTCTCTTTGTCCTGCTGATGCTGAGAAACACTAAAAAGTGAGCAAGGCCTTAAGACGCTTTAGTTCCAAGACCTGCCAGAAAGAGTATGTATAGTTTTGTCTGCAGGATATATTTCTACGGTATAACTAACTTTATATTGTTTTGTCTAGAAGGTGTAGTTCCTGTGGCATGATGAAAGGAGCTGTTAATGAAGGAGACGGAGGTTGAGTCTGGGTCAGAATTATAGCTGAAGCTTTGCAGGTGTGTTTGTGTCCAAGAACAAAGGCCTCTCTTGTCTGTGTGTGTGTGTGTGTGTGTGTGTGTGTGTATGTGTGTTTGACATGGGTGGAGGGAGGGTTGGGTGTGGTCTGGGGGTGTACTGGTAAGTTTTCCATCTGCTGGCTGAACATCTCACACACTTATGTTTTTATGGCTGATGATTTTGACTGAAAAACAGCACAGATGCATGAAGTTTGAATAAAAACATCAATGGAAATCAATGGGATGAGTCATCACTAATTTTAGGGTGGAGGAATACCATATTCATAACAGAAGAAAGCTGCAACCAGCCAGTTTGACCAATTACACAATAGAAAGTTCAATACCTTTTTACCATGTCTTACAGAGGAGTCGGTGATGACTCTGGAGATCTTTTAATATAACTCTCAAACTCACAGATGTGCTGAAGCAATAGTCTGTCTAAGAGTGAGAGAGTAAATTTTAAACCTACATTATTTGAAATGGCCAGCAGGGGGCAACTCCACAGGTTGCAAGAAGATGTTAGATTGTATGGAAAAGGGTTCGGGGAAACACAAATCAAAAGTACCTAAAAACTATTAGGAATTAGTTTGAGTCCAAGCTTGACATATTGTCATTTAGGTTTTCGGATATATTTTTTTCCAATATCAGTTTGAATTGGGTTTGGTTCTCTCTGATATTTTTACCTCAAAGGTAAACACAGAATACGACTTTCTTACATTAAGTTCATTAAATAAACTCATAACATGTTAAGACAGAAAATGCTCTTTTACAAGTCTCCCTTTTACTGAACTAACAGTAGTGTATTAGTTGACCAAAACATCTGATTTGGTCGATATAAATGAGTTAGATACTAGAAACTATTCTGTTAAAAAAACTGTTGTTGTTTTTGTCTCTGTCTCATGGCAAAGTAAAGCAGTTAACATATTCTAAATATAGTGCACACTTAAAAACACATTATATAACTTATATTTTTAGTTTTCCTGCTGCCGCATCCAAAGCAGTAAATTTAGCTTCCGTCGGTGCTCCTGAGGGAGAGATGTCAGTCAAGACATGATCTGCCACGCCTACACAGTCTTGAGAAATGGTCTGAACACCTAAATGTTGTTTTTTTTTTGTTCTGCAGCTACTGATGAACATTTATTTTCACTTAGGTTTTTGTGGACGCTTAATGAGATGCTCAACTATGATATTCTATTATAAAATGTTACTATTTTAAGCTCCAGAAGCTTTAAGAAAAAATCTTATTAGTGAACAGTTTACAGAGTTTATGGTTGCACGTTTCATGTCCTTAATACAGCATGATTTTAAGTAGAAATAGACAATAAAGGACATGGACAGGACATGCTTTAGGGTGTGGATACCTTGTTGTTGTCAAATCACTACCATGTCACATTCTCAGATCCAGTCAGGATTGTAACCATGCATATCCTCCTCAGCTCACTCTCCACCACCAAATATGTTCACTTCTGGTTACAAAAAAACAATAATGCCAAAGGCTTCAAAACAGTAGTCCACAAACCAACAGGTGACAGCATGTTAGGTTTACTGTTGGTTTAAGTGCAGTCTGGTTTATGCAGACTGGTTCTATTCCATGTAAATATAATCAGGGCGTAGTCGATCCTATTCATGGGATGGGGTGGATCATGAGTCTGAACTACATTACATAATTGAACTGCTGGTGAGAAAGACTTCAAAGCCTTAAAATGAACCAGTTGTGAACCAGTGAGAAAAATTAGTATTCTCTAGCAGCTGGGAGCTGTAATCACCAACTGTCTCCAAAACCAAAATCACTCATGAACTGTTTTGTTGTTTATGCCAGACACACTAACTGCTTGAAATGTTAGTTGTGGACGGTTGGAAATGTTTGAAATAAAAATATCTGAAAAATATGAAAGAAGAATTTATCATCTGGACATCAATATTTCTGCAACTTTAAATTCAACTTGGAGGGGTGTCATCTGCTCCTGGCAGTTCATTTTGGGTGGCTCTGCACCTCCCAGACACAAACATCAGAAGACACCTCTCCTCTGGTCAGTACATCATGATGGAGGTGTGTACCGTTTACAAAAAAAATGAAAGGAGCTCATTGGATTGGCTTTACCCAGTTACACCTGCACCAGCATGATCACCGCTATTTTAGCATATTTTAGTATATGCAGTACATAAATGAGCCAGAATTGACTACAAAACCACAACACTAATTAGGTTAGGTATACGGGGTGGGTTCCTGGCATTTTGTGGCATTCAGCAACAGTTAAGTTTTTTCCAAATCTATTAGTAAGTTAGCCATTGGACTATATTTTTTAATTTGTGCACATTGTTTTCACAGCTCCAACTTTGGGTGGACATCAAGCATCAGTTTGTTGGTTTTGTTATCTCTCAAAGACATGTATGTATGTATGTATGTGCACACACATCTTGTAAGGTGAGGAAAGTGTTTCTTTGGGGGGTTTTTTGCACGGTACATGAGACACACCGTATAGGTACATTTGAAATAAAAACATTCCAGCTAATGTTATTTGCTTGCAGCTGTGAGCATAGGGTCAATGGTCATGGTACGGCACATAGATACATACATTCTATTAACACAGTTTCAGCTCGGTTTGCAATAATATAACAATCATAATGTCACACTTCATTTACCTCTTTGGGAGATCTTACCCTCACTCTTCTTCACAGGGAGGTCATAGGTCATGGTGAACAGTGGTGTAACATTATCATGGTCACTGTTATCATCATTGTCATTATCAACATCACCACACCAACAACTCATCTCAGCAGGATGAGTCATTCAGTGTTGATGTTTCAGTTTGCAGATACTGTATCTTGAGAAAAGTGTTTGTCCTTTATTGAAAACGAGATCCGATCCAGTCGGTGTTAGAGAAATGATGGAACATAAGATTGCTTTTGTTTTGATATTTGTTGTGTAATTGATCATCATTGTACTGCTCTTGTACAGAATTGACTCTAGTGCAACACTTCATTAACCCTTTCTCGCTGACTTTTGACTTGTCTTTGCAGGAAAAGCAAGTATTCCAAGGTGTAATGGGTACATTATATCTAGGTGCCCCATGGAGCCCCAACACCAGGACCATGGACCTAGGATTCATTAATAGAATGACACCAGGATCAGCGCTGCTTCAACGAGAATTGTCACGTCGCTGTTTTAGAAAACGTGGTGATCTATCAAAGCCACCAAAGAAGCTTCTTGGATGCTTCAGTGATGTTTTGATCCTTAGGGGGTTACTACATCTAAAGATCCTTGCTCCTGCGCAGGGGTTAGAGTTGGGACCACACTGGGGAACAGGCCTCAGTGCTGCTTGGGGGTTGGTGCACATGGGGAGAACTAAGAGTTAGCCCAGTACAAGGGGTGGGACCTACTGTACTGTCAAGACAATGGGCAGTCCTGAGACTGTCACTAGGGGATGGCCAGTCTGTGTTTGTTCAGTTCATGACAAGACATGAAATACTATCCAGGAAGTCCAGTTTGAGTAACAGATTTATGGGTCTGATGGCTTATCAGATTCCGGGACACTGTAACACTTAATATAAATTTAATAAGTGTAATAAATATATATTTTTAAAATGTTTTTTTGAGGTAAAAGTTGAACCAGGGTTACCTTATCGGTGCTCTCTACATTGTTACCGAACTGCCCCCATCCAGATAATTAGGGGAGGCAGCGCCGGTCCTGGCCACATTTGCGCCCTGGGCGAGCCAATAAAGGGTGAATCCGACATTTTGACATTGTTGCATTCCAATTGTTCTAATTTAAAGGTCCAGTGTGTAAGATTTAGGAGGATCTATTGGCAGGACTTAAATATAATATTCATAGCTATGTTTTCATTAGTGTATAATCACCTGAAAATCAGATTTAGATTCAGAGGGTCCGCTTCCACACAGTCTGCCATGTTGAACGACCATGTTCTACGGGAGCCCTGAGCAGACAAACCAAACACTGGCTCTAGATATGTCCTTTTGCTTTTTATGTGAATTTCCTCCAGCCTTCTAAAAACACCTCTGTCCTCTTATCCTGGACCCTGTATACAACCTCACATAGCATTACCTGTCTGCACAGACTCTTCCTTGTACGTTGTTGTTTTATTTGTGTTGTATGAGTAGAACAGAGAACAGTGGCGGACAGCGAGGAGAGCTTCAGAGCTGTGAATACAGCCTCGCTTCCCCCCCTAATCCTGTCTGTATCTGTTTGAATCTCTTACTCTCCATCTCTCAGATTCAGACGCCGTGTAAGTCTGTCGGCAGACAGCAGCTCGGCTCTGTTCCTGTTGTCTTGTGCTATCATGGGGGGGATTCTCAGGGGATCCCGTGTTCACATCACTCTTCTCTACAAGAGCGCCTTGTTTGTACACATACAAAAAACGCTTGTCATTTTTTTATTGTTTGCCGTCGTTTTTTTGCAAGTGATGTTTTGAGCTCCGCTGTCTGTCTTCCGGGTTTCTTTCCATCCGGCTTCAAATCCAAACCTCGCCTTCCTCTTTGTCAGCGCTCGCCTCTGACTGAGGCGGCAGTCTGGGATGTTCGGTAATGGCCACTTAGAGTAATCAATGGGCCTCTTTGAAGTTGCGAGATGAAAGCGGAGTTTGACAGCTAATGTGTGCCTGTCCTGTGACGTGTACGGCATGGCAATGCCTGCGTGCTTTGAAGGCACACGGATGGATGGGTGCATCATGGTTCGGATTCATCCCACACTGAAGACTCACCTCGGGCCTGCGGAGCCGGGGCACAATGGCACAAGTGGCAGTTTTCTTGCACACACACACAAACACGCACTCTCACTTACTGTGTCCTCCGCTCTCATCCTCCGCCTCCTTCCTCTCTTTTCACCCTGTTTTATATATCTGTCACATCGGCGTTCCTCCCATGCAGCCCGTGCCAGCTCCCATTCCATGCTCTCCCTCAGAAATGTGTTCGAGTAAACATTTCACGCCTGCTTATGCTAAAGGGAAGTGGCAGCGGCAGGTATGTGACAGGCAGGGAACTGTCTGTGCCCAGGGCCTGCCAACTGACGAACCCCCGAGCCCCCTTTCTTCTCCTCTTCCAACGCCTCTCGCTTTTATCTTCCGCATAATGGATACGTGTGATTGGAGGAAAGCATTTGATGATACGTTCGTTCTATTCATCAAAATCAGAGCTCGGAGAGGACGCTGGGGGAAAAAAAAACACTGCTGATGATTGTGATGTAAATGATTTGTGCTAAAATGAAAATGAGCATAGCGGGAGCGGCGAGTTACTGTACACGCAGCTGTTTCGAGTCATTCCGGCTAATCGCCACCAGCGGCCTTTGAACACGCTCCATGGTGGTCCCCACAGAGGAGAGAGAAGATGGGGATGGATTCTGGACTGTGTAGGCCTCCCCTTCAAACACACACACACACACACACACACGCTGGTATATGTACAGGAAGTGATCTTAGAGTCTGCAGTACTCTTCCCGTCCCTCCGGGGGGCTGTTAACTTCTCGCAGAGCTCTTTGGTGTGGTTGAGATGGTGTATGTTTGCCGTGTGTGTCACAGAGGTTAAGGCACCGACAATGAGTGACACACGTTCTTTTTTTTTTCCTTTCTTTCTCTTCCTTCCTTGCTTTCTTTCCTTTTTGACCCACAGAGTCAGGTTAATGGCGTCTTGTAGCGTAACCCCACCACATGGTCCCCTAACCTAAAACACATGAAGTGTGTGTTCAGACAGGCTTTATAGTCAGCAGGAGCTCTTTCCTCGGCAGCCTGCAGTTGATCTGTCTCTGCTGCTTATTGGAAGTGATGTAACTTGTTTTATTTTTTATCGAGTTTAGAAAAAAAGTGGAGACTGAAACTTTTGTAACGCCGTGATAACCACTGACAAATGAATTAATGCCTGTTTCGCTATATTTTATCGGAGACTAACTGTAATATTATACAATCTAAGCTGTGTTCACTTCACAGAGTCATGTTTTGTGTCTCGGAATTGAGATCCATCCAATAAATCAATATATACAAGCACCTTTGTGTTGTGCAGTAACCTCTTTTCATGCCATACATATGTCATTCCTACACGTATGAATGCGTGCACTGACAGCATTTATACTGTACATCTGCAAGACAAAAACCCTTGTGAAACAATGAGCGTCCTTCCATCTCTTTGCCGACGTAACTTTGCTAAAGTTACATATGAAAATACAGATTGTAATAGGAAGAAAAAACATTTGCACAAAGACGCACGCAGCGCTCTCAGCCTTTGATCACACGGAAATGGAAAGAAGTATGCAGCTATATCGCTTACAAAAGGAGAAGAGCTTTGAGAAGAAATGAGAAACGCCGGCGCTTTGAAAAAGTCTAAATGTTTGGAGGTTTTTGCTTCTCACTGTCTGAGGCTTAAACTGTTTTGACAAAAGAGAAATACCAATCTAACCCTTTTCTGATGGCCTTTTGGACACATTTTTTTCTTCCCAAGACGGATATTCTCCTATCAGAAACACAGAGACGTAAGGTTTCTTCCTTTAATGCTCGCTCTTTGCTCTGTCCCCGAACATATTCCAGGTAAAATCTACTCAATGATGCACGCCGTTTAAACGTTTGCACTCGTGTTAATCCGTGAAAATCGGCACGACTCTTATCACAAATGCTGGTTTGTTAAAAATAAATAAAAAGAAGGCTGTGCATATGCACATCCAAGCAAAGGTTAAATCCAGAGAGTGCTGGAGCTCAATCTCTGCAGCGTCTCTGCATGCAGAAATAAAAGAGGAGTTTAGTGAAGGGACACTTTTCGGTGTCCCCTTTTTCTCTGCCGTTCTTAATCAGAGACTCTTTAAGTCGTTGGTTTGATCCAGCTTCTTTTTCCCCCCTTCCTCTCTTTGGTAAGCTCCTCTGTGTAAAATATCTCTGCGCCAGTAACACCACAAAGGCTTACTTATCTGGGCATTACCTATTAAAGGTTTAAACCCCCGCGTCTCTGATAAACACTGCCTATAAGGCTTTTATCTCCCCCCCGGCCTTATCGCGCTCTTGAAGGTCCTTCTCCCAAGGCGCAGTAATTTGTTTAATTAAAGTGTCATTTTGGGAGGGAAATATAGCCACGACTGTGCTACGAGATGCAAAGAAGTTTTAGCAGAGCGTTGATGTCGAGCATTTCTCCATTTCTCCATCTGCCTTTCATTCGTTTCCTCTCGTTCTCCCTAGTCTTTGTCCAGGGCTTTAGATTTAGATTAACTCACTGGTGTTTTTTTTTCTTTCTCTTTCTTGTGTGATGATTTTTCTTTCTTCAGATATTTCCAGATGGCAATAGAAGTGGAAGAAGTCAACAGAATCAAATCTAGTTTGAGAGCACCCCCCCCCCCCCCCCCTCTCCTCCGCCCTATCTAAATGGAGCCCTGGGAGGATTGGCTTTCTGGCCTTGAAGCTTGTGTTGTCAGCACTTTGGGCGATTTGTGTGTGATTTCATTAGGAACCAAAATAACGGGCGGATGAAGAGGAAAATAGTGTATGCAAAGTGCTGCCGTATCGCTGGTGCAGTGTGTTGCCCTTAACACTCGCAGTCACTCTCGCATCCATACCGCCTCTCAAGAGCACATAAAGCATCCCATCACACCGTGCACATCATGGACGCAAACACTTTGTTCGTCTGCAGATAGATGCTTAAATTTAGTCTCAGATGTTTTTTTACACTTTGACTAACCAGAAACAGAAAGAAAATGTGGTCAAGTTTTTTACAGTTAACAGTCAAATTGCCCTTTAAAAACAAATCCCTATGTTTGGTAAGGTCGTTTTGATGAAAAGATCAATATTCCTTTACTAAGAGTAATCAGTGCACTAAGATATGAACATGGTATGGAGAATTATGCTGTATGACAGGGGTCCCCAAACTTTTTTCGGTGCGGGCCACATGAACTTGCCTTTCTGTGATAACCAGAAATTATATCAGTCCCACCAGGATTTCACAGGTCTTTTTTGAAATAGTTGCGGCCTAAAATGCCTGATGTTGCATGAGGTAAAAAAAAAAATTGCGGTGAAAGTTGCGGTGCTTTTTACATTTTTGTTGCGATTTTGTTGTGGGAGGAAGTGAAAGTTGCGCTACATTGCGATTCGACAGTCGCGGAGAGGGCGCAGCGAGCACTAAGTCCACGGCCCCGGGAAGTGGCGAGGTCCGGGCAGGAGAGCACCTTCACCCCCGAGCCTTTCCAAGCCGATCCAGAGCCGGTCGCGGCGCACCGCCGCAGAAGAAATGCGCCGGCGGAGGCCAGCCAGCGCCGGGGAGAGGTCCCACGAGGGGATCCTCCCGCACCGTGCGGCCGTTCCTGACCCGCCGAGTTGAATCCCCGGGCAGACTGCGCGGAAGTTGATCACGAGCAAAGTCACGTCGGAATATACCATTGTGTGAGGGGATAAAAATTAGCTAGTACTGTAAATAGTTCGTAAATAGATAGGTAGATTTTAATTAGAATGCCAAGCTTAATCATTAAGTGTGGATATTTTATAATAGGAAAATGCAATTTTGAAAAATAGGCCATGTTTAGAGGGATTGTTTGGGATCGTTAAGTGGGCCACTCGATTGTTTAGGCGGGCCGGATGTGCCCGTAGTTTGGAGACCCCTGCTGTATGAAATTGTGTGCCCATAAACACATGCTATTTTAAAATAAAAAAAAATGTTGATATTCGATGTTCGATATAGATCAGGCAGGCCAAATGTTTGACATGACACATAAACAAAAACACTTAAAACAATACATCAATACACAGGAAGCAGATGATCAAAATGAATTGCTCCTTTGCATTGATCTTTCACCATCCTCCCACAGACGATCACTCTGCTGTCTGTCTTCAGACTTTAAAGCATCATTGATTCAAAAGATTTGATTTTTTTTACAACTTTTAATGCTAAATGCTCACAAGTTCACTTTTCCCCACCCTGTGCCTACACATGCACAGGGTAGATTTTCTGTCTTCACAGCCGACAGGCATTCAGGTAAGTAGTAGTTTAACCTTTTAATAATATTGTAATATTGATTGTGAAGATTTATTTTATAGATAATTTTCTGAGGTTTAGTTAGAGCGATGGCATTATTTAATTAATAATTTGAATTTTATTTTGAACTGGACAATATATTATGGCGCTTTTGCCTGTAATATAAGTGATAGTTATAACTGGCAGAGTGATACGAGGAGAAAACATTAAGCTGATGTATCATGTTTATTGTCAGTGCTCAGTTGTCCCACGATTGAAGCAGACACTGAAGGCCAACTCAAGGCCAACTCACACCGGACGCGGAACGGAAGCGGAACGGCACCGCCGCGGTCACCGTAGCAAATAGAATCCAGTCTAGTCAATGAGAGCACTCACACAGGGCGCGGATCAGACGCGGATCAGAAGCGTCCCAGAAGCGGCTCTCCGCGCCACGGCGCGAGCTTTCCGCAGGATTTCTATTTCTTCCGCGAGCCGCGGCTGAACCTCGTAAATTTCAACAGAGCACTGCGCACCAGACAGGAAACCGGGCCTTGAATCAACGTAATAAACTTCCGCCCCCTTTCAAAATAAAACACAATACTCAGTTCATGTAGCTTTTTACAACTTCACATCAACGTTACGTCATGACCGGTGGCACCAGGTGATCAAAGATCGATCAAAGGGTCTCAAGGAGAGACTAATTGTTGAAGTGGAACAACACACAATCATTTATTACACAACAGATGCTTTTTATAATCTCCTCCACGTCGGAGAAGCAAAGTCAGCTGTTTGTTGTTGTTTTTTTATACACTGTTTATCGCGGGGTCTCGGGTATGTCCAGGATTCTCGCGTGATCTCGTGATCTCGCGTGAATACGGCCGGCTCGCTCCGCTGCCGTTCCACGGCTGATCCGCGTGCGGTGTGAGTTGACGCCGGGCAAAGGACCGTTCCGCTTCCGTTCCGCGTTCGGTGTGAGTCCCGTGTAAAGTGGCAAGGTTACACAGAGGAAGCTGCCTCTGCTTTTACAATATGAATATGAATCTAGACTAAATACTTGTAACTGCAAACACTGAAAAATAACTGTTCAGGGTGCTAGATTAATGTCATCTATGAACACCTATGGTCCAAAAATGCAAACTCAAAACCCTTCAGAGCCAGAACCAGCACCTCAGTCTCACCTCGGTCTAAACAGATCTGGTACTCCTTTGTGCACCACAGGTACCGGGGTCAGTAACGCCTCCTTTTTTTTTTTTCTGGACTCTTTTTGGGAAACATTTATACCAAATAGGGTGACAACAGCAACCTCAGCTGCGTTGCCACATCCTCCAGTGAACACAGCGACAGGGCCACGAGAGTGAAAGATTTATGAGCTGTTGCATGCAGACACAGCGATAAGCTGCTTTCAAAAGGAGAAAAAGAAAAGCAAAAAATAAAATAAAAAAAAAGAAGTAAAAAAAAAAAAAAACAGAACAGAGACACAGAAAGATCAAATGGCAGCGCCATGATAAGGCATGAAAAACGACTCGGCGAGCTCATAAATTAATAGCTGAGAGGAAGGTTGTCATTATCCACGCAGCGGCCCCGGGACAGAAAGGTGTGGCACCCAGATGGTAGGGGAGAGGTAGCTGGGGCCAAGTTTGAGTAATTGATGACTTAAAAATAAACCGCCAACATTCATCTTGGGAGGGATAGAAGAAAGATTGCCCAACAACACAAACACGTAGCATCCAGGTCAAGAGCGCTTCTACGACTTCTTTGTAAAAAAAAAAAAAAAAAAAAAGTTTGAGGAAGAAAATTTTGGAAGAAAAACGGGGCACAAAGGAGAGTCAACTTTTTTTGACATCCATTGTTTTTAACGCACCTTCGTTTGGACAACTGACAGTGCCTGTGTTAAATACAGGATGCCAACACACACACACACACACAAAATGAGTTAAACTACATTGGAACCTAAATGAGTGAATAACAATCATAATGCATTGGGTCTATTAATGAAAATCAAACATACGCACCTCGGGTCTACAGTGACCCGGCCTTATATAACCCAGTTTAAGCCAGATATTCCATATATATCATATTGCTTGTAAACTTTTCAGAATGTATTATAAACAATAAAGAATATATTTTTGACATTTCTACAATAATGTAGAGATGTCCTTTTTTTTAATTATCTTTTTTCTAAATGATTTATTAACAGGCAAAGTAACGTGTAGCTTTGGTGGGTCCATTTGGCACCCAGCAAGCCACATCTGGCCCAAAAACAACCTCCAAGTGAGCCAAAATACATATATCTGATATATGACTAATATATAAACTGCATATATTGTATGGAAGTAACGAGCCACCTCGCTTCCTTCTCATCTTTGTTCATGCGCAGCACCGATGAGACAGAATGTTTATGTAGCACACCGGCAGTCATATCTTTCACAAATCAATGTTTTCTCGCGTGACTTCTGCCCACGCTGAGTGACAGTCAAAGTCGAGTCAAATGTGTCTCTGTCAACCATGAAATGTAACACCGCCAATGAAAGCCCTCAGTTTAACGCTGCCCGGCCTGGTAAGCGCTTGTTCAGACAGATAAACGTAACATTAATTTAATGCACCGTACATAACATGCTCATTTTTTTGTCTTTCAACAGTGCTGTTTCCCACCCGCATGCTGCTTAAATTTGAAATGAAATGTCCAGCTCAGTAATGTAAAAAAAAAATCTCCTGCAACTTGCACGAGGCAGAAAAACTTCAATCGATTTCAGTTTATTTTGATGCTGTAGAAGAAACACTTCTCTATTTGTTAGATAATGGCCTGAGTGTTTGCTCTTTGCTTTCTATCAAAAAAATCAAATAAATATGGAATCATTGAGTCTCTGTAAATGATATCATAAAGAGTAGAGTCCAGACCTGCTCGATATGGAAAGTGTCCTGAGATAACTTCAGTTATGATTTGGCGCTATATAAATAAAATTGGACTGAATGATTTGTTGACTGGAGGCTGATGAACACAGCACCATGAAACAACAAACCAAAGTATTATTTAACATGAAACATTTTGAGCCAACAAACAGTGTGTGTAGATTGAATGATTACTTCCTAATATATATATATATATATATATATATAATATATATATATATATATATATATATTTTTTTTTTTTTTTTTTTTTTTTTACTATTTTAAATCATGCAAGGATCTAGCTCCCTTGGGGTTTTTGACTTCCAGCTGATGTTTTAATTTGGTTGTTTTTTTCTCTGAACTGAGTCAGATTGAGGTCAAACCCAGATGACAGACATGGCAGGACAAAAACAGACTTCCTCTGTCAGCATTAAGGACACTTGCACCCCTCTCCATCTTCCTCCCTCTTCTTGCTTTCTTTCTTTCGTTTCTATGTCCCTCTCCTCTCCTCTCCTCCGGCAGCTGGCTATAAGGCTGCAGGTGTTGTTGTTGTGCTGCTGCCTTTTGAGGATTTGTGCCTGCAACCTGTCTGATGATGGAAAAATGTTTATGTAGTACAGTACATTGTATCCTCCCAGCATTCTGTTCTTGTCAAGGTAGAAACACAATTTTTTTTCTATTTTATTATTGAGACCAGGTGTCTAAGAAATATTTTATGGTAAGAGAAACAGTAACAGGTTGGAAATAAAATGTAAATGTACAGCGCATGTGATCAAATCCTATAGGGGCTTTCATTTTTGCATTTGCATGTGAGCCAGTTAATAATAAACTGTGAAAATACAAACTAAAAGGGGGATATGGAGGGCTAAATTATGCAAATGAAAAATAATTAAGCAGATCTGTGTAAGTGTGAGCCTGTAAGAGCTAAATGTAAAATCTGTCTATGGTCTCCCTGTGATTGGCTATCTCTGAGACATGTTTTTAAAGCCCTGACGCGTTATTAATAAAACAAACTCTAATAGAAATATCATTGGGCTTATTTTTCAATCAGGCCCAGCATCGCTGCAATCCACAAAGCGTGACATTAATTAAAGATTGATGGCCGGGCCGTTCATCTGAGCCGCTGTTGATCCGGTAATTAAAATGACATAAAAAAAAAGATTTATTTATAGAAATTTGCCCAACTTGTTTCATTTCCTTGTCAGTGAAGCCTGATTTTCTGTCTTTTAATGTAGGGGAGGAAGTGTGTGTGTGTGTGTGAGTGTGTTTTCTTGCTCCGCGATCACACTGATGGACGTTGTCGGAACACGCTGCAGTTCGTGCACATGGGTCGAATGTGGTGCGGCAAAATGACCACCGGGGCCCGACGAGCCTTCTCGCTCGCTGGGTTCTCTCTGCTCAATCAAACTTTTCAAAGGGATAAAAGTGAAAGTTTCAATGACCTTAGTTCAGCAGTTATTCAGAAAAAGAAAAGCAAATACAAATGAAATAGCTTTGCATTTTTATTTTGGTAAAGTAATTATGTAGTCTCTTGGAGTTTGACAAGGCTTCTAATGAGTTCTCCCAGGACCTCTCTTTTATTTGTTTGTTTGTTATTTTTAAGCTTGATTAAGTCCCCTTGTATTTAGCGAGCACAATCAAATCAAAGGGGAGGAAGATTAACTGTGTACATTTCTCCAACATCTTTAAGGAGGTGTAAGCATACTGCTTCTTTTTTCTGTTTTTTTTTTCTTTTGTGCTCTACACTCTTATCCCTCCTGCTGTAGACTGTTCTGCTTGTGTATTCCAATCCATACGGTGAAACAAGAACAAAAGACACACACACATTATTTAATTATTGTCATTTATTTATGTTGGACCTGTATGAGAGTGGAAGTAAAAACGCCATTGAGGATTACTCACACTTAAATCTTTGATTGTCAGTTTAGATTCATTTCCATCATTTCCAAACATTTCTGAAAAACTAAACGTGACCTACAATATGTTTTCGTCCTCATACCTAGATAACTCGATAGGTCAATTGCCAAAGTATCCCAAAATGACCCTTTACTGGTGAAGAGTAACAGCGACACACATGCCGGACCTTCGTTACAATTCAGTAATGTGACATTAGACATGTGGTCAACGTTGCAAATCTGTTGCAGTTTGGTTAGGTGAGGTTAGGTTTAGATAACGAAACAAGTTGGTTTAGTTTAGGAAAAAGATGTTTTGGGTTAAAATACATTGTCAAGGCATGCGATGTTAGTAATGTCACATGACTTTACATTATGTAAAATAAGTAACTTCATACTTTAAATAAGGGACATATGGGACACAACCCTCTCACTTGGATGAAAGTCCTGTATTTGTCTGATCATCTTCCTCCTTATTGTTCTTTATACCGCTCCCGTCACAGTCACTGTGACCACTAGAGGTCGCTGTTGAGCTGTAGCAGTGACAGGCGTACCGGACCTTATTTTTAATACATAAAGTCACGTGACGTTAAACACGTGTTTGACATTGTAAAATCGGTCACTGTTTGGTTAGGTTTATAAAAAGATCAGGTTTTAGGTTATATAAGTACTTTACATTGTACAACGTACACAGTGTAAAATTCGCCAACTTCAAACTTTAAATAATCATTGAACACAAACCTTGCTTCCTCGGATTAGTTTGTTTGGCCCATTCACCCAGAAACATCCTACTACTCTTTATACGGCTCCCGTCATAATTACTATAGGCTCTAGAGGTTGCTGCCGAACCTAAATATGGGTCATAATAAGCTGCTAGGAAAGCAATCGATCGTTTTCTGGTGAGGACGGTTGGTTCGACACTATTAAATGGGTTTTCCAAATACGTGTTGGAGAAAATTGCTGCATGGGTCGTGTTCACTAGCAAACTTTTTTTTTTTAATCCATGGAAAGCTGCATTCTTGCAGTGCTCAGAAGTTGTAGGGAGGGAGCTGTAGCAAGCTAATCTGTTTGTTTGGTTTGCTTGGTTAGTTCAGGAACATTCTTCACTCGTCCATGCACTCAGCTACATTACCGACTTCACTCATTTCACAGTTTACTTTAATCACGTCATCTTTACTTTTGTTTAAAACCACCAAGTGTTTCCTCTGCCCTGTTTGTCTGAACCTTGAGCCAATTCATGACGCCGCTAACCACAATCGCCTGTGCTCTTATTACAGTGTTATTAAAAAGGTTTGGCAATGTTGTTTCAGGGGGTTTTATTAAGATTTGAAACAAATGTAATCATTCCAGGAGGAAATGATTACAGAAAGTGACTGCAGTGACAACGAGCCTCGCTCTCTTCATTGTCTGATATTTCTCCAGCAGACAGAGAAGAGACTTAGTGAAAGCCTTTAACATTTGAGTCATAATACATCTGTAATAACTTCTAGCTTTTTTTAATTTCTATTGAGTCTGTTTCTCTCAATCATAATTTGGACATTTATTGTTTTGAATCTCTATTAAAATCCGTGTGATAAGGTAGAGCTTCATCAAAACTAAATAGAGATGATTGAATGTGTGGCAGGTCAATTAACAAGCTTACAATTTCCTGTTTGCTGTAAAGGTTTAGTTCTTTTCAAAGATGATGTGATATGTGCTTCATCACTGATTGACTGACTTAAAGCACAAATAGACAAACGCTTCTACTTAGGTACTCATCTTCTAAGTCATAGCAGCCCATTGGAAGTGCCCCATGGTCAAAACGTAAACTCAAACATTCAACAATCAAAAGTGATTTACAGAGCAAAAAACTTAAACAATAAACTTTGAGGCCTAAAATCCACAAGAATAAAAACAATAAAATATCTAAATAAATTCAAATCCATTAAGTAAATAAACACTGTAAGGGATATCAGAGAAAACTGATGAGGTTTAAAAGGTAGGTAGTAAATGATGAGGCATTTCAGCCATAAGGTTTTTGGCTTTAATTAAATTAGAACCAGTACACACATCCTGTCTTCTGTCACTATTGACTTTTTCATTATTCTAATTCTAACAACAATATTTCTGTAACCTTAAAGAGAAAAGTTGTCACATTTTATATGGTTGTCAAATCAATAAAAGCAATATATCCCTTAATGCTATACTAGTATATTAACTAGGAAAAGTTCTCCTGCTCAGACTACGTGTTCCAGGATGCATTGCGTACGACTTTCTGACGCCCATAATCATAGTTACACAAATATTTCCTGCAGTTTGACCATTTCTAGTTCTTCCTAGACACAAACTACGTCTCTGTCCGTGTCAAATGACAGCGCTCGTGCTGAAAGAACTAACTTTGGTTCTAAGCCCCCAGTCAGCCCACTGCAGTCCTGATGAGGGCAAGCAGCTATTAAAAATAAATAGATGAATTAATTGATTACATTAAACATCAACGCTGATTGGACACATAAAAATGTGGCATTTTTTTCAAGAAAATATCTATAGAAAAAATATCTTTATATGTTATCATAAGCAAATCAATATAAAGCATTGCAGCTGCTGAGTCACTGGCTTGTTTTTCGAATGCATAGATGTTTTAACTTTCTATGATCCGTCCTTTTGAAATGGCAGAGGCAGACAGGGCATTGTAAACTCTCTACAATATACAAACCAATGAATCAGAGGCAGAAACATCTAGACAATGTGAATTAATGACACACAGGCGTCCAATTTGTAAAACTCCCCACTCGCTTTGTACACAGTACTATACCACCCATATCTGGCCCATATACTTCTACATGGCAAGCAGCCCAATTCCGCTGCTTGCCGGTGAAATGTATTTCCATGAGGAACTACTAGATACAGGATTTGGCACCAGCTTAGGAACCAAAAGCAAGAGGATGGAGGGGAAAGAGATGTATTAAATGATTATAATGACTGATGATATTACCTATTTCTACAAAAAATGACTTCAATAGTGTAATGGTCAAATGGCGGGTAAGGATGACAGAATTATTAAAAGAGAAAGAATTGCGTAATTCCAGCACATTTATCAATCTGCACATCACAGCTTCACACTCAGTTAATATATATTGTAAATCTTACTGATCCCAAGGAGGTCTTTTTTTATATTTCTTTATATTTTTATCCTATTAAAGTCACAGGCTCTCGAGTGCAAGTTAATTTCAGATCCAAGATGGCAACAGCAAAAAAAAAAAAAAGGCAGGAAGGGGTGTGAGGTGGAAAAATGGGATGAGATTCTTAATCTTTTTTCTTTTTTTTAATATATATATATATTTAAGATGTGGACAATACAACAGGCTTGCACAGGCACAGATAAATGGGATCTCGCCTGCACCATCTTTTCCCTCCGCTGACATGATAAATACATTATGTGCGTCATGATGAATGCTCTTTATAATATGTGGCTGAGATAAGATTCCAGTATTCATATTTTTCTATCATGTTAATGTGTGGAGATAAAGCATTGCATCTGGTGTGCTGTTTGGGGCCAGTAGGCCAGCGGAAGAATGGATGGAGGTGTGCTGGAGATGGAGACATCAGGAAGCGCGACTGCAACTGGTGTGGGCCTTTTTCTTAGACCACAGACTGCTTCATCTCCTGCTGGTTCTACTGGTGCACCTTTTTCCTATTGCTTTTTTCTTTTTCACATTCTAATTCTAAGTCCTTTAATATTAGGTAGTGCAATCCAATACTCATATTGACTTAAATGTTGAATAAAAGCACTACACAAGACACTCCAAACTCTAAATAAAATGGGTGAACACGAAAACTAAGATCTAGAGAGAGCGTCTTTGGCTGCAGACACTGGTTTGCAGAGACAATTTTAACCAAACTAAATAAGTTTAATGTCCTGTTATCAAGTTACTCATTTAATCGAAGTCAGTAACAGTTGATATTCCCTCCAGCTGGTGACTTTTTATCATTTTAACCAGCCATTTTACCTGAATATTTGTGCACTGCACTTAGTGAAGCATAAATAACATGTAGCAAATTCCAGAACACATTGTATAACTCACTCACCAGTGCACCCAAATCATTTTTACATTCACTCACTTGGATATGCATGAAATAATTCACGGTAACATCGTTGAACATCTAACATCTATAATCCTGACACCTGAAGTTAAGTCCAATATTCACTCTCTTTCTGTTTTGGTCTTCACCAGCTCCTGGGTTAAATATGTGGCTGTTAAATGCTTCCCTATGTTCACTAACTATTTGCCTGTTATAGTTGTCTGTTAGTTGGCTGCTGGGTAGAGCCTTTTCATTCAATACAATACAATACAATACCACCGCCTCCTGTCCTGTGTACTGTGTCATACAGGAAGACATCTGGTTTGCCTCATGATGTCCTGACACAAAGATAGCACGTGGAAATATTTTTTTTGCCTTTTCTCATCTAGTTTGACTACCACAGAGCACTTCTCTCCAAGAACAAGCAAAGCAAAGGATGTACAGTATGATGTTGTTGGGTGGTGGTGAGCGGATCCAAAAAGACAACTCCCTGTCAGTTCATTCATAGTAAGACTTGATTCCTCTGTGATCTGGCACAGTGACCATCTCAAAAGATTCAGATCTAATAGCATGATTCTGGAGCCCTCTTTATAGCAGAACCAGAGCCACCTAACACCCTTATCATGTCAGTTTATAGAGTCCTTTAATGGCATTTAAGTGCATTTTTCACACATATTCGAAAAAGTAGCAAAACCCAGGTCACACACTGGAGCTTTGCCGTACGCACTTACCAACTTAGCTTGCTGCTTGTAGAAACTACTGCCACCAGTCAGTTACTTCACACTACTGCTGCTCTCATGTTTGTTTCCAGATGGACATTTTCTGCTGGTCCACTATTGCTAATAAGTACGCTATTTCTAGTGCTACATCCAGAACTGCTACTGATATTGATATTGTGACTACAACTCAACAGCTTTTGTTAATGTTACTGTGACATCTACTCTGTGTTAGTGTCCCTGGTCTTACTACGATGACTGCTACCACTTTTGCTATTACAGCAGTAATGTAGTAAGTGAAATGCTCTGACTATGTCCGTCACAGGAAGGCCTTATGTCAGGTTTTGGAGGTGGAATCAACAACTTGCATCAGTGATCAGAAATTACGTTTGTGCCTTATTACTGCTATTTTCTACGACTGCTTCTGTTATCTTTGCTGCTACCTCTACTGCATTAGCCACTACAGTAGCCTAGAGTATGTTGTTGCTTGCTGTCTCGATTGATTGTTATCTTTAATGTATTTCCATTATTGACTGTTGCTCTGAGTGCGACAACTTCTCCTCCAGCAGTAGGATGAAATGAATGAATATCTAGCGATGAATGCTAGATGGAGGAGATCTGTATGAAGTCAGGCAGGGACTTGGATTTCTTTATCTCTGTGTGCTGCTCTGGGTTACGACTGCTGCACTGTTCAGACCCTTTTACGGGTCCCAAGTAAGAGACACTAGCAGATGTGTGCAGTAAAAGAAATATATCTATATAGTCAACATATGCACATGTAGGGATATGCACATCGCCATGCACAGGCACTCACTTACTCACGCACACACACACACACACACACCACACCACACCAGGCCGGCTAGTCGGCACAGATGCGTGCATGTCTCACCTGAGTCCAATAACGTCACCTCGTTCAGTATCACCATACGGCTCGGCAGGCTCAGTTCTGTCTTTCCCTCTCTGTTTCTGTTTCCTCTTTGTCTCTCTATCCATCTTCCTCTCTCTCTCTCTGTCTTTGTCTCTCTTGTGCCTCTATGGCACTTTGAAGCTACTCCAGTCATCCTGCCATCCTTACATGCACCCAGGGTCCAATTAGCCCTTCAAACACCCTGCAGTCAGCACACAATGCATAACCCTGCACCAGTAATGTAGTCTACATTGAAATGCTTTCATATACATTAGCCAAAGGGTGTGTGTGTGTGTGTGTGTGTTTATGTTCTGTGAAAAACTTAGTATTGATTAAAGTGATAGGACGAATAAAATACTGTGACAAAATGTTTGGTTTTTTTCATAACATAACAACATAAAATGTTGTTCGGCATAAACAAAATAGCCAAATCCCTGCATGGTTTATGAGCATAAAGCTTTCTCTTTGGACAATTTTGCAAGTGAGCATGACTTTCATGGTGCTCTTGTCCAGGACAAATTAAGAGATATGACTGTAGCCGGGCCCTTAGAGATTGTAACTGGGTGAATTAAATGCCTTAATTGCCATTGTTGCCTAGGAACCTTTAAATTTCTAAATTATTGTCTACCATCGTCATCAGTCAATATTATGACACGATGAATAATTTAATTCAGTATTCTGTGTTTTTCCTCTAAAAATCAATGATGCCTGCCACAACGTTTGAGCAATTTTTAGCTTTTATTTGTCCTCTAAAACTGTCTTTTGCTAAATGATACTGACCCTTTGAATCTTTTAACAGCACAATCAATAAAGCATGTTTATGCGTAGCTTGCAAAACCATCAGTTTGGGACTTTTGAAAAAATATGCCAGCGGCTGCAGCTTGCTAAGTGCAGAGCGCTAGCACTAAATCTTGGGAGTTAAAGTTTTACTGGGGCGTTATGGGTAAAAATGCCTTGTCAGCCATCTGCCACCTCCTCTCCTGGCAGCCATATTTCCAGGTCTGCTCAAGTCCTGGGAGAGAACACTGCATCGCCACCCAGGGTCGACCGCCACTATTACAGCCCTGCATAGAGAGAGAGCCGTGGAGGAGTGAGGGAACGAGGGGGAGAGTAAAACTGACTTGGATGTAGACTGCGCATTGAATGGGCTTCAGGTGAGGCCAAATCTGCATGATACATGATGCATACATATTTCTATAGCACCAGTCTGTAAAGTTCCATGAATGTTTTGTGTTTAAACACACTCTGTGGATCTTTATAGCAACTTTAAGTTCATTGTTTTGGTTTTAGTGGCCCACGTCTTTAATGTTTCTGGTATTTACCATTATACTATCATGCAATTTGCATTCATTATTTTTCATTATTATTTATTTATTCCATGAAATCACAGAGTAAACAGCATTAAGTCATGCCTATACATTAACAACTTTTTCGGGGGTGTCACGGCATTAGAGATTGCACATTTGAGCAGTTTTGGATTTGCAGCAAAGGACGATGTCAAGTGACCTTCGTCATCATGTTAAAGGTCCAGTGTGTAGAATTTAGTTGCATCTAGTGGTTTAACTGCTGCATTGCACTGTCTAGACTCAGTATTTAGTTTGTCTGTTCTGGGCTACTGTAGAAACATGGTGTTTCAGCATGGCGGGTTCCATGAAAGAGGACCCCCTCCTACTGTAGATATACAAGGATTATTTTTAAGGAACAGAAACAGTTTCTTATTTTTTATTGATTATACATGCATGAAAACATAGTTATGAATATTAGATTCCATGTCTGCCTTATTCTGAAAATAAAGGTCTCAAATCTTCACACACTGAAACTTTAACAAGTAACAAATACGTGGTCGACGTTGTGAAATGTTCACACTTTGGTTTAGGCAACAAAACTACTCATGGTTTGCATTAAAATGGGCACACAAGTATACCACAAACATTAAATACAAAGACTTATGTTCAAGTTGACTTTCAGTTACACACAAACTGAGGTCTCCTGAGTGAAAGTCCTGTGTTTGTTTGATCCATCCACCTCAACTGCCTTATACTTCATCACCCGCCTTTTATTTTCTCTGACATTTGCGCTAAAATGCACGATTCCCAAGTGGGAAATAAAATAGAAACGCAGGTTTAATGTTACCTGCCTTGTTAACTTAAATCCTTATCATCACTGTTCATTAATTTTCTAGGTTCCCTGGATATGTCTTTGACCTCTTGGGAAAAAAGACACTTCTTTTAGCTGCACTGGTTTCTGGTAAATTGAGGCTACAGATGCTTGAGAAAATGGAACTGCGGTATCTCAAAATCACAAGCTTTATTGCCCCAGTTGCCCTTCGACTTAATCCAACTAATTACTGGCATGACCACAAGACGTCACTTGTCAGAAAAGCATAAAACCTTAAAAGGAAAGTATGAAAAAAAAAAAAACGCTGTCACTTTTCGTGTGAGGAAAGTATTTTCTATTTTCTAGTCTATTTATTATGTTTTATTTTAGCTTGGTTTACTGACAGCTGCTATGCAAATCCTCTATTAACCCATATTGGTCAAACCTTACCAAAAATGACATGTTCATTTACATACATTAGCATTAACGCGCACATGTGTTTCAGCTCATGTTTAGATCGTCAGGAATGAGAGAAAGACACATGAGAGGCACAGTCGAGGGCTGCTAAGCATAAACACTGAGCTCTGAGCTCACCATCAGACCTGTCTTGTCTCTTCCCTAGGTCCTGTAATGAACGGTGGTGTTGACCCTGTCAGCCTGACAAGACTGGCAGCTTAATGCGTTACAGGGGAAAAAAGGGAGGGTGGAGGCATATAAATAAATAAGAGACCTACATCAGAGCCCCGCGTTCCACGAGGCCTCACTAAATGCTAATCATGGCTGATTAATCAGGCCGTAATTCCACTGAACCGAAAAGGTTTGTCAGTCAATTGTGCAAAATTAGACCTTTCTCACGAGTGCCGTCACATGTAGTGATGGCAGGGCAGCGCCCTGATTCAAGGTGGTAGATTACAGAGTCTCGGTGCATACGGCGTATTGCGCAGATGCGGCTTTGCATCACTTTCTCTCCCAGTGATCCACTTATTCACTTGTTTAACAGAGAATTTGTTTTTTCAGATTTCGCTCTGTTCTATATTGTCGCTTCGGAGCAAAGGAAAAAGTGTTTGAACTGCAAGGTGCTGATCAAAAACGCTGCTTAATGCACTCACTTCTCTGTCTTATAAATCGCTAACAGTGGTATTGATTCCCTGATGTGTCAAGAGCTGGATTTCCAATTGAGACTGGAGATCATTCATGCCATACTAGATTTCTACACTGCAAAAAATGCCAGTGGAAATTTATGAATTTACAAATGTATGATTTTTTTTTTCATTCCCAATCTTATTTTATTCTAAAAGAGGAAGCATTTTTTTTGCCTTTTGAGGGGAAGTTTGGACACAATTATTACTGAGCATAAAACACTACCATAAAAAACAGATTAGAAATCACTTGAATCGGTTGAATGGTGCCTCTGTGATTCCCACTCTGCACTTTTTGCACCATATATCTTTGGACTTTAAGATTTCCCGTGAGAAGTGGGTAAGGCTTTACAGCAATAAGTCAAACACCAGAAATTCTCCTCTTGTTTTGGTGAAGCTGGATCATATTTTATGGAGAAACTATTTTCTGGTTTTCCAATTGATGTCCTCTGGCTGCTGCGCTCTGGTGATTTACAGAATTTTCACATGGGTAGTAAACTACTACAAACTATAGCTGCTGTTAGCTAATGTTAGCTCGGTTTGTTAGCCGGGCTGCCTGGACTATTAGCTCAGAGCACCAGGGGGAGTGTTAGTGTTTGTACCATAGGCATTTTGGACCAATGGGAATAGGCGGTTTTCAGGCTTGTGGTGGGAGGAAATGCAGACAAGGAGTGACGCTGGAATGAGCACCAGAACCAGAGTTGGGCAAGTGGGAAACTTAGCCAGCCTCAGCAGAGTTACAGCATGGCAGAGGTGAAGAACCTTTTTTTCCAGTTTTTGTTTGTGGGCAAGTTTTTCCTCACTCAAACCGAGGGTACACTAAGGACAGAGGGTGTCACTCCCTGTACAGATTGTAAAGCCTTCCAAGGCAAATGTACTTTGGGCGACTATGGAGGAAAACTAAGGAAATAAAAGAGTGATAAAATGGGAGAACGCTTGACAAGAGTAAATCTGGGACTGACTCGTTGGCAAGAGCTTCATGAGATAAAGGGCTGAAAGACAGACAGGCTTCTTGCTGGCGAAATAAATGTGCAAAAAAATAACATGAAATGTCAAATAAGTTCATTGAAGGTTTTGTCTATTGAAACAAGTAAAATTTCATTAAACTCTGATGTACTTGTATCTATTAACAGGTCTACTGACACACACTTCCAACGCTTTTTGCTGTGTTTACACTGTGTGTGTGTGTTTCCATGTGAGTTTACCCGTTCATGAATTATCCCAAGGATGTAAGACCCACCTAGTACATCAGCACACACATCCTCACCACACGACGCATGCATCTCCACCCCTTCGTATCCCACAACCCCCCCCATCCCCTACACACACACACACACTAACCCAGCCCAGCCTAGCATAGTGGAGAATTAAAGAGCTAAGCACTCATAAATCAGCAAGGCTGCTGATCTTTCCTCTTCCTGGAGACAGACAGACAGACAGAGACATGGGTGGGGGTCGGTGTATGGAGGGGGTCAAGTTGGTCTATAGGGGAAAGGGAGGAGGAGAAGACAGAAAAAGGGAGGTGGTTGTAAATCTCCTTCGAGTCATCTCGGGCTTGTAAGTTGGGTCATTTCGGAGAGACAGGAGAGAGGGAAAACACCTCCGCACATGTTGTTTATACAAGCCGTGATGAGCGGAGGAGAGCAGGAAACAGTGGCTCCGCTTACATGATATTACTGCTGATACCGTACTTCAGCTCAACCGTCTGCTTCCATGAAATGAGAACACCCTTTACAACGTATGTGCTTACTGGGAGAATGCAAACAGGACTGATTAAAAACTGAACACCATGGGCCACAACACAAGGTACACTACTTAATCACACTTAACCAGAGTGATATCCCAACAGAGGGGAAAACAAATTATAGGAAACTAAACCTCATCCGAATGTCCCAGTATAGCTACTGCTGGTGTTATGGAGTCATACCACAGTGGGATCAGCAGAACACCACCCTCTGTGAAGGTAAAGGAAAGATCAATTTAGTCCTACATATTTAATGAAATAAGAAACATGCATACAGCTTGAGTGGGGACATTTACTATTATTATTTACAAAATAAATCCATAAGGAATAAATCAGCAGGAGTCCCTCAGGGCAATACTTACTTGAGACTTGAATTCCTTGAGAAATACACTGACAAATCCTGAAGCATTAATAACATTAGATCTCCACTCGTCAGCCTTGCATGTACGCTCTCTTGGGACTTGACTTGGACCTGTCTTGAATGCCTTAAGACTTGACTTGAATAACTTGAAATCTGATTTTGACCCGTTTCACATGAGCTTAGACTTGATTCAGACTTGTATTGAATGATAATTTGAGCACATTTTAAACGACTTTAATGACATCTGAAACTGATCTGAGACTTGATTTGTACATGTTTTAAATTGAAGACTTACTTAAGATACACTTAAGACCTCACATGAATGACTAACTTGACTTGGACTTCATTTGATTATTTGAGACTTATCTTGGACTTGAAATGATTTACTTGAATATTGATTTAGAATTGTCTCCAATGACCTTAGATTGACTTGGACTTGTATCGAATGCCTTGAGACGTGGGAAATTACATCAGTGTCTTTGTCTTTGGTGACACCTTTCTCTGCTCTCTATCTTCCTGGATCTACTGATGAGGCTTGAGCCTATGTTGGTGGTGTCCCATGTTTAGTTTCTATTTATTTCAAGCAAGCAAGTAATGTAGATATAAATGTTGCAGGTTATGACTTCAAAGCAGTTCCCTACACTGACCCTGCACCTCCTTGCTTACGCTTCTTCGCAACCAGACTCTTCTATACCAACAGCCTTGTCTGTCCACTTGCCTTGGGATGTGTCTGAGAGTGAGGGAGAATTAGTGGTGTCTTGTTCTCTTGCTCCTGTCTGTCTGCTGCTAGTGCTGTGAGCTGACAGCACAGCAGCCTGGTACATGACATGTATGCATTCCTAGTTGCTCCGCTGTTATTAGCACAATGCAAGGTAGCTGGCGTCAGCCTTGTAGGGTAACGCTCCGTTCACTTTCTGTTCCCTTCCAGTATAGCTGACAGAAAGCTTCTGGAGGTATGTATGGTGGAGAGGCAACAGAGAGGGACGCAAGGGAGAGGAACGGGGGAAGTGTAGATGGTAAACAGGGAGCAACCAAGAGAAGGGAAATGGAAGGTAAAGGAAGAAAGGGAAAGGAGAAGGATAGAAGTGAAATAGACAGCTAACGGGCAAAAAGGGTAAAAGGGGATCGGGAAGACACAAATGATTGATGGACGAATGTTGAGACAGAACAAGCTCCCCACATGCTTCTTGTCATATGTCCGATAATTAAAAATCTGATTTATCGGCATGCATCAACGCTCGCCCCCCCATCCTCAGCCTCACTCTACTTTAACCTCTCCCTAGGTTGAAGTTTGCTTGACAAAGGGAAGATGATGGGAAACAGGCCATTGTCTTCTCATTCAAATGTCACCCTCCTCTCCCCATCCTCCCTTCTCTCTCTCTCTCTCTCTCTCTCTCTCTCTCTCTCTCTCTCTCTCTCTCTCTTTCTCTATCTCCTTCATTGTTTTGCCAATAGAAATGTCTGACAGCTGCTACCGTGGCAACCAGCGCAGGCGGGAAGCGGGTCACTCCTGATGCTTGCCGGCCACCCAGCTGACGAGGCTAATGAGGGGAGGGAGAGGGCGACGTCCAAGTGTCAGACTGGTTTTGGTACGTATGGTTTGGAGTATGGCAGCTCCCCTCAAACATGTTATAGTAGTATATACACTTATTTTTTTAGATGCCACATTTTTTCAGTTTAAGGTATTTTAAATCTACCGTACTCCACTCCACTCAGTCTACGTATCTTTGTGCATTTAATTTGTCTGAAAGGTGCTATATACATAAAGTGTGATTGATTCATTAATTAACAACTAATCAAAGGTGCTAAATGGTTTATTTCCTGCTACAACGTACAGATCTGCCCTCTAAACTACACATCCCACGCTTTCATCAGTACCCGATAAGAGAGAAACGTTGACGCTGTGGTGCATATACCAGTCATTTTACAGCTGTGAGTTATGTGACATGAATTACATAACTCAAAGCTGTAAGAGCTACTGTAACAGGTCACTACCAAAACATGTCACCATGTCAACATCCACATATATCGCAGTTAAAATATCCCCGACCGCCTCCTTTTCCACGCGATTCTGCTTATTCCTTAACGCCTCTGTTGCCAGATCTGTCGTCATAGTTTCATTTGCTGTTTTCGGACTCTATTTAATCAAATGTGGAGGCTTTACAAAAGCTCTTGACCAAGCAGATCCATGAGAGTGGAGGGGTTTCCACAATCGCAGGAATTCAAAGCTTTTAAACAGGTACATTTTCTCTAATCAGCCCAGTTTTTCTTACCTTTTCTCAAATTACTCCTTGATGGTCGCCAAATGAATTGTGCATCCAGCACCACAGCGTAAATGCACGCCGTTAAGCACTCAAGAATTTTTTGTGATCCCCATTTGCATTCTTCCCGCGTACAAAGCTAATTGGGTTTTCCATTAGAATACACCGGGTCTGGTGGTAATGAGTAGAAATGGTAGTGGCACAAAGAGGCTTTTTGCCGGAAATTACGCGGACGCAGTAATTTTCCGAGCATTTTCATGCGGCCTAATTGTTGCGGAGACAAATTCATAGGCAGCATCAAAACATGGAGATGTGATTGAGTTCGCGGTCGTTGATATTTGTGTTTCAGCCTCTGCTGTGATGTTATTAACGGATTTCAAGAAGGATACATTGCTCTAAATTTATTTGGCGCTACCTGAAGTTTGAAGTCCACAGTGACAGCAGACTTGCTGTTTAGTGGCAATATTATGCTCGCTCTCCTTCACCCTCTTTCTCTCCCTCACACACACACACACACACATACATAAACACGCACACACACGCATATGGCCGGACCTGCACAGTGTGATGAGATGACAGCAAGCCCTGGGCTGTCTCTGTTCTTCACTGATGTGAGAGAGAGAATGTGAGATTGTGTGTGTGTGTGCCAGTGTATATGCATGTGTGGGTGTGTGTGTGTGTGTGTGTGTGTGTGTGTGTGGGAGCGCTGAGGCCTGGGCAGATGACACTTCCATGGCCCAGTGAGACAGCCGTAGCTAGACAGGCGTCAGAAAACACTCAGTCCCCTTCAGCGTCCGCAAACACTTGACACACACACACACACACACACACACACACACACACACACAGACACCCAGGTGTACACACACACACACACATGCATGCATCACTAGACACGTGTGCAAGGTCACACCTAGAGAGATAGGCAGATATCCAAAGTGCTTGATGTGTGTGATGAAATTTGTTAATCAGCAGAAATAGAAGAAAAATTTGCCGGCTTAAAATATGTCGACCATGTTTATAGCGTGATAATGTTACTCTGCAGAATGTGTGTGTGTGTGTGTGTGTGTGTGTGTGTGTGTGCGTCAAGCTCAATGCTTTACCTTGGAGGCCAACAGATGCTGTTAAGCCCTCTCTCCCTCCCTCCATCCCTCCTCTTTTTATCGTTGCCCCCCCCCTCCCCCGATACAGTGTCCTGCATAATAAGCCTGAATTATTTTGGGCTCCATCCAGGTAGTCATGGAGGCATGTTGGAGCTGAGTGGAGGATGATAGGGAAAGTGGATGTGTGGAGCAGGGGTGAGTGGAGATAAAAATTTGGGTAAGGAGGAAAAGAAGAACAGAGAAGAGGAAAGAATGATGAAGATTACATTGTCTGATTCTACAATTCATTAAATCAACAAGGTGTATCGAGCACGCACGCTCTCTGCAGACTTCCTCAGAGTCCACGGCGAGGCAAGGGTGCTTTCCACTTAGCCAAAGTAGCTCCTCATTTCCCTCACTCGCGGCTCTTCCATCAGTCAAAATTGATGCGGCAGAACCGGTGATATCATCTGTTTTATTCCATGCATTCTTCTTACTTGTCACAACTGACTGGCGACTGCGTTACCCACAATGCATCCACTGACAGTTCAGGAAGAGATGCATGTGTGTTTTGGTAGTACTGGCTAATGTAGCCTAGAGCCACCAGCCTCAAAAACCTGAGGAGCTGGTAAGCTCACCTTCAACTCCACACACCCAGTTTGTATTTTCAAACTTAGTCTTCAGTAGTCCAGCCCAAATAATGCTGACTCAACAACAAACTGACAAGTGATGTCACTTGAGTCAACAACAAATTGACGTCACTTGTCAACGACAAACTGACTCAAGTGATGTCACTTGACTCAGCAACAAACACTGACACCTGTAACACGTAAAATCAGTGCATGTTCCCCTTTAAATATGCAGAAACTATTAAGTAACAATAAAAAAAAAAAAGACCCCATGCCTAATAACTGCTGCTCCATTACCAATTGTAGATCTATTGCGGCACCAGGATGTCACAGATTGTGACTGATAGAAATAATATTAAGTTTAAATCTGAAAGGACCAAACGCACACAGGAGAGCTATAAATGCTCTAAATAAAAAATATAAATTTGATTGTGAAATGATGCATGTACGTCTGTCTGATATTACAGGATTAATAATAACTGTGACTGTGCAGCTGTATACACGAAATACTTTCGAAATAGTTTTCTCCGAACAAGTCAAGATACGTTTGGAAAGTAAAATGAGAAAAGGGGAAAAGTCTCTTGGCTGATGAAGAAAAAGAACAGCAACCTACATGACTGCAAGAGGCCACGACGGTGCTGTTGGACACTCTTTTTACTGCTCCGTCAGATCAGATCACTAATCAGAAAGCAGATTTTTGATTGTAAGGGGTCTTGCTGTCTGCACATGATACAGCTGTGTTTCTTCACTCTAAGCTCCTCTCTTCTCCTCCGAGAGCCATTTAAGGGAGTGTTGCATCCTCCATGATGGGAGCTGGAGGATGGAGGAACAAGTACAAAAGGAAACATATCGTTGCTGATGAATCCAATCTCCACTTTTGGTGACTTTTCTATATATGTGTGCATATTTGTCTACAGTCAGCATTTAGGATCTTATCAACCAATGAAAACATGTTTTGTTCCATCACGTACGTAGGATAGAAGGAGGATATCGTAGGATAAATAATGTTTTGAGTTTTGAGCCAAGGATAGGAGATAAGCTCTGTGTTCTCTCTGTACTGAGTCAGACTGATGCATGGATGTCAGTGTAAAGGTGAAAAAACTATATATAGAAAATAAAAAGTATATATAGTGTATAGTTTAGCTTTTAAAAATCTGGATGTTATATCATTTTAGTGTGGTGTTACAGCATATTGAGAAAAATTGCAGTTTTAAATCCCCCCACAGTGCATTTGACTGGAGTCATGAAAGTCCAAGTCCGGCGGGTGAATATTTGGATTTAGTCAACAGGGAAGAGAAGGAGAGAAGTGAACAGAGGATGATGGAGAGATCGAGGAGAGAAAAATGGGACGGGGGATGAAGCTCAGAGAGGCAAGGACATTGGATGGAGGAAGGGTGAAGAGGGGAGATGAGAGAGTGGGAGGACAGAGGGAAAAAAATGAGTGATGGAGCAGTAATGCTGCTTCTTATGTCTCACTGTTCTTTTTGTTAAAGACAGCATCTCTAGAAAGATGTGCCATTAAAGAAAAGCCAGTAAAAAGACACATTACCGCTTGCTTTGTATGTATTTTTATGACAAAACGGCACCACAATAAATTCACCACTGAAGTCAATTAAGTGCAACTGATCAGAAATCACCTGAGAACTATAAAGATGCAGTGAAGGAGTACAGTTCCTCTAAGATGCATTCCACTTCTGTGGTTTTTTCCCCCCTCTGTTTTCCCTTGTCTCCCCTCTGCTTAACAGAGCAAAGTGCTTTTAATGCGCCTCTTTGTGAAGACGTCCCGTTTCCCATTTAAACAAGCATCTCGATTGGCTCGCTCGCCCTCAGCAGAACGGCAGCAAACAGTTCGGCACCCTCTGCTCACTTTTTAATGGCCTCCTCCACTCAGCTCCATCCCCGTTTTTATTTCACACTGGAGACGGGCGAAGCGTCTCCTCAGCATTTCCACCACTCCTCTCCTCAATCTCTCCGCGCTTAATTCCCCTTTAACTGTGTTCGCTGGAGTCGTTAACTGATTAAGCAGTTTAATTAGGCCACGCAGTGGAAGACACACTGAAGACCCAGCCGTGAGTTCCAAATGAAAGTGCAACAAAAAGACCAAACACAGAGTTTTTGTTAACAAATAAGGATCGATTAAACCATCAAATCTAAAATATTAGATTTCCAAGATGCTTCACAATCTATTTGCATCAGTGTAACAATGTTTCATAAGAAACAAATATTAGGTGCCAGAGATAACGGATGATAAAGTACTGTTAAAGTTCTTGAAATTTTATTTCTATGACAGAGTTTTTTTTTTTTCCTGACTGCATCTACATTGAATTCACACTCATTATTTTATGTTTCAGCACAAAGATTTATGCCTTGTCATGATCTGAATGCTGTTTCAGAGAATTCTATATTTTTGGTATCATTTGGTCAAATTTACACCTACAAAACACCATCACCTTTCACCTTTAGTCCCTAACGGTTTCCCAGAATCCACAGGAAAAAGAAAGAATTTGAGTTGAGTTTATGTCAAAAAGAAGATGGCATCCAGAGTCCATGATTGTCTGGCTGCTGGCCCTCTCACACCTCCAGCAGGGGCCCGGCCTCGGGGAACAGGCTGCTATTATAGGTGAGATATCCTGTGTGGGCCCACAAGCCTGGCACTGGATTACACATCAGCTCCCTGTTGAGACGCCCAGCAGGGGGGCAAATACGCAACGCTGCCTCCCTCCAACCAAGCTGCGTGCAGGCCTGTCCCGTCGTGCTGCTGGATCAAACACCTTTAATTGAAACAGTGCTTTTCATGCAGGAAAACAAGCGACGCACACACACCTACACACACATACACTGTAGTTGTGACTGTGCTGCAGCTGTGCAGGAACAAACACAGATTTTGAATGAGCTGGATTAGAATTTAGAGGTAAAATCTGATGATTCTTTCTCACTTGTGTTTGCAGTAATCATAAAAAAACTGTTGTTCTCATGATGTTAGCGGAGGTTTGTGTTTATGTACAGTATGTTGTCAAGATATCACCCTTCTTTCTGGAAAAATCCATCCTAAAAAGTAACGAGTAAATCTGTATTTGAAGGAAATTATTTTTAAAAAAGCATCTTTTATAGCAAGCTGCTGCCATCATACTAACGATCTCGTTTGCCACGTAAAAAGACTTGATTGACCCGACTGCATTACATGCAATACTTTGCAGGGGGGGAAGTGAGAAGGGGGCCCTCGCTGGTGTGAACCTCTGACCCCCTAAGTGGGAGCAAGTCTGGGTCAAGAGGATCCAGAGCAGGTCAGGGAACAATAGCAAACGCTCAGGCCTCTCATAACAAAAGGCACAAGATGACGTGTAGGGATGTTTTTAGAGGCCACTTAAGGCAGGCGGTACTGTGAGAGACTTTACCTCACGAGAGATAAAAGTTTGCTGAGAATATGAAACATGTTCAAGCCAAGGATCGGGAAGAAATAGACTTCTTTTTTAGTATTTGTAACATTTTTTCAATTCAGATGTTTCACAAATAAAACAGATTCATATTTCATCACTGTGGTTTAAGTCTGGTTAGGTTTATCTACAAAAAAACCCAAAAAAACATAAAGCATAAAATAAGATTATATCCAGAAATTAAATTATTATGTAAATCACGCTGATTGTACCTGTAAGATTATATTTTACAGTTAAAAAGAACTTCACTAGTAACTAAATATAATTATGATAATTGGTTATCAATTACACAAGAAAACATTTTCTGTTTCCAGCGACTCAGAGGTAAATATGTTTTGAAATGTTGCTTGGACAAACAAGCAAATTAAAAAAGGCAAATGTCCCATTTTTGATTAATTCCACAGTGAAAACAAGTGTTGTTCATATAATGCATGCCGTTCTTTGAAATGATGCGCAATGCGGCATCTCTGCGTGTCCAAAAGTTGAAGATCTTGTAACATTTTCCTCCATTTGCTGATTCTATGGTTCTGGCTGCATGTTTGATTTCAGCAAAGGCATAGGGGACACAGTGTAATTTATGGTTTCCATCTCACCGCAGATGAAAAATAATCAAATCCACATAAAATGCAAAGAGGAGGAAGTGATTATCTAAATGATGGCTGCCAGGTTTGGGGAGTTTCATCTGACAGCTGAGCGCACTGTCTTTATGGACAACTAGAGGATAGAGGGAGGGAGGAGGGAGGAGAGAGGAAAAACACAGGCGCAGAGGGGTGGTTTAGGGGTAAAATGGTGAAGGGAATAGGGGTGGGGCGCTTGCACATTTGGGCACTTTACAAGAGGAAAAGATCAATTCTACGCACATACACACAGGCGCTCTGACAGCCTGGGACAGAGCATGACATTTAAAAGGAAAAAGCTGACATTGACTCCATCACTGTCACCCCAACTGCCATAAAGCAGCTGCAAATATTAAAACATTTTTCATCTGTGCCGCTCGGGGTTATTGGCACCAGAAATTGTTTTCCTCTCCGTCTGCTGCTGGCCTGCTCCCCCGAGACCCTCGCCTGTTACCGCCGCCTCACAACATATTGGCAGTTGATGTGAAGCTATCCATGTACACTTGCCACTCACAAAGTCTTTATCGCCTTCCACTCACTCTCTGCAGCAAAACCCTCCCTTATCCATGCACACACACACACAGGGAGGAAAAAACACACACACACAGACATGCACTTGTGTACACTAATTCTCTGCTCGCTGGATTAAATAGTCAGACAATGAAAGGGCCATTGAATCACTCTGATAGGAAGCTGTTTTTTTTGTCTTTGTGTATTGTGGGCATGCATGCATGTGTTTATGATGATGCTGTTGATAAAACCACTTTTCCTGCCATCAGCATAATTCCTCAACAAGCTGACTGATTACTTTTCCATACAGTCGAGCTTTCTGTCTGTCTCCTCGCCGTTGTATTTTTGTACAAAACTGGTTTCTTCCATTCATTCATCAGCTCAGCGTCTCTGTTTTTTTGCATGCCGTGCAATCTAGCTATCTTTGAGATGCTGATTGCCCCTGGTCAGGCTGGCATATGATGTATATTTAAATGTGGTTTCAAAATATTTGAAGTTGGGCTGTGCTTGAATTATTTTCCCTGACACTTAAAGTAGCCTCCAATAAAGGCTCATCACTTGTCACATGAGTAAAGTGTGCCCCATGTTTCCAAATGTATTCAAATGTATTTGGTTTGATTGGTCTGTAAATAGAACGGTGCTGTGTGTTTTCTTTAGAATTCAATTTTGCCATTTCGGAGGAAATCTTGCACATCGCTCGTCCCTCGTCTGGTTTCCATGACAGGTTTTGTATTATGAAACACACCTGAGTACAAAGCAGGTAGCCCCTCATTTGCATCAAATAGATGGATACAGTAATGGTGCAAACAGAACAGGGATTCCTGATGTGTTTCTTCATCAAACCGGAAGATCTTTGAGCAAAAGGTCACAGTTCTTATATAATAATTGGATAAATATATTCAATTTAATAGAATCTGGCATTTAAAAAAATTGTGGTATTTAAATTTCGATGTAAAATTTCAAAATCCATTTTTTTTTTTGTTTTTTTTTGTTTAAAAGGTCCAGGGTGTAGGATTTAGTGCCACCTTAGCAGCGAAGTTGCAAATTGCAACCAAATTAATACTCGTTTACATTACACCCTCTCCTTCCATGCATGTAGGAAAAACTAGGCTGTGAAATCCACATAAAAAGCAAAGGCAATATCGAGATCAGTGTTTGGTTTTGCCTGCTCTGGGCTACTGTAGAAAAAAATGGCGGTTCAACAGAGGACCCGCTCCCACTGAAGATTCAAAAACACATTAAGTCTTATTTTCAGGGGATTATACACTAATGAAAACATACTAATGCATATTAATTCCATTCCTGCCAATAGATTCCCAGTTTTCAATTCCAGGTTTTGGACAGGAGAAACTATGGTGGACCGAAAACTCATGAAATACATGGAAGGCCCTATCTGCAGCCAGTGTTTCTGTTCTGTTTATCAGCTAAACCAAGCGTCAACCTCAGTGGCAAAAACTGCCATTCCTCAAACGTCCACTTGAGGCTGGCTACAGAACAAGTCTCCATAAGTCCCCATGTTTAAATGTCCAACTTCACAGCGGAAATAAACATGTTTACAGTCTGGAACAAAAAACAGTTTTAATCTCTATAGCTAATTTCCTCATTCATGAAAACAGTAATGAGGGTGAATTTATATAGAACTCACCAATCACATTATATTAAGACTTAAGGTTATGCATAATTAAAAAGGCTGCTTTGACTGGCAGTTGGTTGCACTTACAGGTGGCTTGTTTGAGCATAAAGGCTTTATTTATTTAGCCCGCCTTAGCTCCACCCACGATCCACCTCCAGTCCATTTTTAGATTAGTGACAGGTTATAGATATGACATCCATATTCATACTGTCTGTGGGCTAAACATGGCAATGCAACACGGAGGACTTCATGGAAGAGGACCTGCAGTGTCACTGCAACAATTCTTGTTTTCAGGTGACACTGTACACTAATGAAAGCATCTTTGAATATCATATTCCATGTCTGCCATATTCTATAAATATAATGAATCATACACACCTTGGACCTTTAATACATTTTGAAAAACTTTTTGTAGTTAGTAGTCAGTGTAGGCAATGAACTGGACTACATCTTGTCATCCTGTAGTCCTTTCATCTTGCACTTGTATTCAGCCACTATAAATCCTAATATATTTCCTAATACCACAGGACAAACCTGTCCAGTCCATGACCTTTATTGATAAGTATGTTACATTGTTATTATGACATGGCACAGGGGTGATATAATAAAATATTTCTCCCTATTGGCAGATTTTTTTCTGCACGTCAAAGAAAATACACTCAAGACTCTAAATATTAACCAATGTTTTGAAATGGACATTTTTCCTCAGTGTGGCTGCTGTACAAAGCCGTAAAGCCTAATCTAGTGTGTACACGCTGACAACAACTTTCTCCCCCCCTACAACTCATATCACCCCAGACCAAATGAGCGGCACAGCTAACATGGCTGTTTCCCTGGCCCCGCAGGCTGTCTTTAGGCCTGTGGAAGATATTTGCGGCTAATGCTCGCCAATGAGAGGCCCAAATGGTCTTATTACAGCAGCTCCCACAGCTCGCGCTATACATCAGGTAGGAACACACGGCAAAATGGAGACCCTGATTGTTCTGGGAGCAACAGCGCTCATTACTCAATACGCCTCACCCTCCCCTTCGCTACATTCAAGACTCTTTCTCTTTCTTTTTCATCACCCTTTCCCATCTCACTTCCTCTTTATCTACCTCCCCTCCCTCTCTCTCTCTCTCTCTCTCTCTCTCTCCATCACACGGAAGAGATAAAATAGTCAAGAGCAGCGTCTGGTGAAATGAATCCACCATTTTCACATTTTACATATTTGATAGAAGCATTACATTGATGGAAAGCTCGGTGCAGCTCACCGCTGTTGTAAAAACGTGTTTAAAAAAAAAAAAAAAAAAAATCTGAAAAACTGAGTCTGTGTGTATGTGCATCTACATACCATGTCTATGTACGTACATGTGTAGTGTATTGTGTGTATCAGCATATATGTGCTGTTTATCATGTGTACCTTAACACATTCTCTCTCTTTTTTTTTTGTATTCCCCCTGGTTTGAGCCATATGTGAGTGTAACATTAACGTTGGTCCTCTGCCTGGTGAACTCTGGTTGACCTGTAAGAGGGGGGAGGGCCACAGCCAGGTCAGTTGTCTATTGGTCAAGATAAATAGCGGCCAGCACCAATCACATTATACGCATCCCTTCCAGCCGCCAGCCTTGTTAGTGCAGTAATCACTCATTGTTAGAGACCTATCCTCAGGCCTATCTCAATCTGCCCTTTAAGACAATTCTTACACCATCTATCTATCTATCTATCTATCTATCTATCTATCTATCTATCTATCTATCTATCTGATAGGATTCTGATCTGCCTGTATGTCTTAAGGGAATTCCATAGCTCAAGTTGATTCACCCATTTACATGCTCGCATACACTCACTGCTGTCAGCTGTCTCCTCAACCATCTGCTGGGTCATGTGACCAGGCTGGCTCTGCTACAACATCCGACAAGCTGTCAATCAATCAAGCCCAGGAACAATAGACAAAAGAGCCAAGCAAGACAGACACACAGAGAGAAGCCATACATACACGCGTCCTTGAAAGCATACAGTGCTGTATTATATGCTGCACCATAATTAATCTTCCCGTGAATGTGAATTTTGTCATTTTAGTATTTGATGAAGATTGCAAAAAAAATAAATCTGAAATGGATGTACAGTGTTTGAACCTTTGCATGAAGAAAAATGTCGGCTACTTCGTTAATAAAATCCAATTTTTCACGTGAGAACGGAGACGTTAAACGAGAAACTGAACACACACACGTCTAACATAACCACACACACACACACAGGCACACACAAACAAATGTCCGAAACTCAATCACCAGAGGTCGTGTTAGTGAGTGGGGGAACAGATTCGATTAGCGCTGTATTAGATACGGGAAATGATTTCTGTCAAAGCCATCTTTACTGCAATTATGATATGATAATTATGTGTTTCATTATTTACGTGGGATAGATACAAGGCTGGTGGCTTCTGGCTGAAAACATGAGTGGATAGACAGCGAGGTATAGAGAAGGAAGGAAGGCACAATGGTGGGCAGATGAATGTTTGGGGATTACAAAATGGAAGAGGAGATGAATAGAAGGCATATGAGGACAGAAAACGAGCTAATCATGAGCTCTTTGTCACAAAAATCATTATAAACCTCATGGAATTTGTATATTTCCATCGCATGTAGCATTTGTATCTATAAAAAAAAGATGTTTTTCCTAAATCGTACACATCATGGTGTCAGATATGATGTCAAACATATGTTCATGTTCATCTTGAGGAATATTTATCTTCCCATCCAACCATGCTGAGCCTTTGGAACTGACCATTTCATGTAAATGAACAGTGTTAATTTCATCAGACGAGACGAGAGCTGTGGAACACAAGTGAACTGGAATGAATAAACAAAGAAATAAGACTTTTAATCGACTAAAATATGATGAACAAAAATGATTTGTGAAAGACTAAAAGTGACTAAGACTAAGAATGAACTTTGAAACAAGACTAAGACTAAATTGAAAAATGGGTGACAAAATTAACACTGGTCAGTTCATACATAAAATGCCACTGGAGCCTCAGCTGCTGCCACAACAACACAATGTGGATGAGATACATTTTATTTGTGGTGCTTAAAGAATTTAAAAAAAGACAAGTGCACATAATATTTACTTCTATGCCAAAGTATGATTCCATACTTCCATCAGTTCTGATAACACTCCTCTAAGCGCTGAGATCCGAGAATACAGTAACATCATTAAAAACTGAAACACGAGTGGTCAGATGATCAGACAAAACTGGCAAAAAAATCAAGCAAAAAAACAAAGAGCACAAAAAGTCTTTTCTATTGATATTGATTTATGGCACTTCAAATTAACAAAAAAAGTGTCACAGACTCACTTACATGCACTATTAAGGGTAGCTCGCTTCAAGTACTGCGAGCGGTGACCCACCCACACACTCACCCCAGCACAACCTGCTGCCTCGTACTTACTCGTATACTAAAGAACAGCTAAGATGCCACTCCAGGGCACCGTTCACGTTAAGTCATTCACGTTAAAGTGTCGGACAGGACTACTCAGAGCATGTTAGTCTATGGATATCATTCTTAGAAGCACTCCTTGGTGTCTAAAAACATTTGTTCAAATGTAGACTGATTGTCATTGGGGAAAAAAAAGAGCCCTGCATTAAGACCTGCGGAGAAAGAAGTTGACTGAGGTTGAATTAAAATGATGTGATTATGAAAAGATTAAAGATTAACCTGCATAAACCACATACATGTTTCGCAGTGTCACAGTTGTGGGTTCTTCTTGTTTAGTCCTTCCTGTTTTACTTTGTAATTCTCCCCACTGCTTGTGTCTGAAAATTTACTTCCTGGCTTTGTCGCGTTTCCTGCCAGTTTGGATCCATCCTGATTAATTCCACTTGTGTCTTGTTTGCCTGCCCTCACTTGTGTGTTCAGTCCATGTGTTCCTGCTTTCAGTGCCTGCTCGTTGTCACACTATGTCCAGCATTCAGCGCTGTATTTTTGAATATTTGCGTTTCCTTTCTTCTTTTAAGCCTCAACACCCTGTGAGTCTTGTGTTTTGTCCTATTAAAGTAGCTTTGGACTTCACAGCTTTGTCTCCTGTGGTATCTGCATTATGGCCTAAGCCAGGGGTCCCCAAACTTTTTTTCGGTGCGGGCTACATCAACTTGCCTTTCAGTGATGGAGGTCAGTCTATAACCGGAAATGATATCAGTCCCACCAGGATTTCACGGGCCTTTTTTAAAATAGTTGCGGCCTAAAATCCCTGATGTTGCATGAGGTTTTCAAAAAAATTGCGGTGAAAGTTGCAGTGCTTTTTACATTTTTGTTGCGATTTTGTTGTGAAAGTGGGAGGAAGTGAAAGTTGCGATAAGTTGCGGTTTGACAGTCGCGGAGAGGGCGCAGTGAGAACTAAGTCCACGGCCCCGGGAAGTGGCGAGGTCCAGGCAGGAGGGCGCTGTAAAGCTCGCGGCCGGAGCCGTGAGCCACCTTCGCCCCACCTTCACCCCACCTTCGCCCCACCTTCACCCCACCTTCGCCCCCGATTGTTTGGGATCGTTAAGTGGGCCACTCCAATTGTTTATGCGGGCCCGCGGGCCATAGTTTGTAGACCCCTGGCCTAAACTCTTGAACTACATTGCTTGCACAAACATGACAGGAGAACACACTAACTCTGCAGCAGGCCAGTGGATTCAAACCCAGAACCTTCTTGTTGAGAGATGATGGTGCTAACCACTGCACCACCTCCCAGATTTCTGTCCGTATCTTAGTATCCTGACATGACTGCATGCCTTCATCTCAGCTAAAAGTTTAGAGGTGCTGCTAAATACAACTGGCCATAACAAATCAGTGGCACAGTAGTGACAGTGATGCTTTATTCAGAATTTTTTATGCAGGCTTAAAGCTTTTCATCTGTGAATCCAGTATTTTCTTCTGTTGACAATGAATGTCTGTATCTTCTTGTGCACACGGAGCAGGAACTAACCCACTATCATCCTTAGGAGATAAAACCCTACACTGCATGTGCAAAGAGAAAGTACTAAATGCTTCTCATTCTGAACATAGACATGATGGACATGTGAAACACGACACGTCATTAATAACACATCACATAAAACAACACAAAGTGCGTTAAGCCTGTATGTTTAAGATCTTTTTTCTTTGCATTTTTGCCCGAGTCAGCAGCAGCTCAATTCTCAATTATATTGCTAACTCTGCTGTAATATTATTCCCACTGAAGTTAAATCTAAAAATGATACCATCAGTTCTTTTATTCTAAATATTAATACGCTTGTTGTTGTATCCAGGATCTCCCCAGCCCATAAAAACTGTGTCCCTGTGTGCATTCTTACGTTGGTTGAGATTTGTAGGTCAAACGATGAAAAAATAATAAACAACCTTCTTGTTGTGTGAATGCACTATTCAACCACAACAACCGCTAAACACAGATATGCACGGCATCTTCACGGAAAGCAGTCTTTGACAGCGATCATAATAGACAGCGATGAGAGCTACAGTGACATTTTCTCCTCAGAATCCACGGAAATAAAGTCAGCGTAGACACAAACATACCTGTCCATGCACAAGCCTGTATGTATAAACACACACACACACCACACACACACACACAGGTATGTGCACATCTTGTCATTCTGCATTGGAGCTTCCAATTTGCCTCTCATTCTAGCCCTCATCTTCAATGTTAGCAGTATGAGAGTCCCATGCCACCTTAACATAGCTAAACCCGCGGCGGGCCATGGGCTTCTGACAACCCAGCGTCTCTGCAGAGTTCACCGGTGGTTTAAGGAGCTGTATATTCCAATTAGCTGCCAGGATCCTGGAGCTATGGATAGTATACAGAGGGAGTCACATTCAATTACAGTCGGTGTCCACTGTGTATTTGTGTGTTTTTTACCTGTCCTCATGCATAAAGTAAATACTGCTGTTCCCATGTGCACTGGTGTCAGAGTGTGTGTGCGTGGTGGGGGGGGGGGGGGGGGGGGGGGGGGGGGGGGGTTAGGCTGGATAATCTGTGCATCTATGTGTATTTATGTTTATGTGCATGTGTTTATGTGCATCCATTTAATGGCTCCTCATCACGGCGACATCATTTACATTAAAAACAATGCCAGTCGTGTGCGAGAGATCTGCACTTGACAGACTACGCGCAGAAATGCCAACAGCTTGTGAATGATGGTCAGCAAGCTGTCCTACATAACTCCAGCTTAAGGCAAATAAAATAGCTGAAAATATGGTAATGTATTCAAGTCCGTGAAAAAAAAAAACTACAATAAGTGCCATATTCGTACCCATACATCTTTATAAGACTTCCCTTTTGATTTCCTCATTTTCTCTGACTTATTATCATATGAAAATAATAAGGAATTTATTTTTAAGCGGCAGCAGCCTGTGTTCCTTCGCTATATTCTTTACATATCAGAAATCGTTTGATGTGTTTTTTTGTAATGCGTTCCTTGAAGAAAACAAAGGCGTGCATAAATTAGCAGCTAGGACTGCAATTAGACAGTCACAGTGATTGGAAAAGAATAATTATCCAGAGGGTGGCCTGCTTAGGGCCTCTTCAACCACTCAGCCCCCAGTGAAAATTAATGGGAGAGGGTTGATGCAGATAACTCGAGAAAAAAAATAAAGTAAAAAAGCATATTATTTTGACCAGTAGGGATAGAACTAACATAATTAGTAATTAAAAATGCCACATTTTTTCACAGCTTGCTGTGGCTATACGAGACACACCAAAACACATGCTGGTTGTCTGTGTCGGGGGCTTTGTTTGGCTTTTTCTGTAAGAGTACAAATCAAATAAAAATCAAACCCCGCCATAAATAATGCGGTTAGGTCGCCCTGGATCTGTAATGAACTGAAGGTGAGTGTGGCCAAGATTCAAATTTAACAACCTCATTTTTTTCCTAGTCATTAAAACATCTTATAGAGCAATTAATGTTCTATCCAAGTACTATTAATGTTTTGTTTTTGTTTTTTTTCTGGAAGTTCTAGGTCAGGAGTAAACTGGAATCGTGCTCATCAGTTCTAAAATAAAATATTAAACAATAGTCAAGTCAAGCAGATAGAGTATGTTTTGTATGAACAGATACAGGCTGGTGCGTAGGCAAAACAAAAGGGAGAAACTATATTACACAATTGCATAATACATTTTATATGTTTATTGTTGACCATGTTACAGGCATTACCATTACGCTAGGTCTGCGAGTTAGAGGGATGTGTTGATTTACAGTTAAATGTAAGACTCAGTGTAATTAGACTATAGTTGTACACAGACAGCATGCCTAAGCGAATACAGGAGGAGTGTTTACACTGGTGCGACAGGCACTTTGGACAACTTGAAGAGGAGGTTTTCAGGTTTTCCTATCAGTGGGGAAACCCCCCACATGCACCGCAGCCAGAAATGAGCACCAGAACCAGAGTGGGCAATGTAACCGAGCTTAGTAACTGAGGCAGAGCATGGCAAAGGTAAGGAGATCAAAGGAAGAATGCTGAAACTAAGAAGTTAAAAGTAGAGAGCGATGGAGCAAGAAGCCAGCGGCAGACAAGAGGAAATCTGAGAGGAAACTGACTTTTAGTTGTTGGCAAGCGCTTCATGCATTTAAAGTCTAAAGACAGACGACGAGCTGGGCTTCTTGCTGAAAGTAGTATTAGCTTGATGATATGTCTTGAGTTTTTGCCCTTGCTTGATGTTTGACTTTTAGCAAAGTTGTCGACTTGCCAGTCTTTGATCATAAGTAATGTAATCAGAACAAATATGTGTGTACAACTGTCCATATTTATGACTGCACTCTGTAACAAACACATTGCAACAACATTTTTCATATTATATTACAAAAGCCTGTTTAATGGCATGATATAAGCAACAAATCAATCTGGATGGATAAAGGACTGATGATACAACATGTGCTTTAAATTCCTCCAATAAAGATATGCAATCTTCCAAGCAGACCGGATGGCGTGCAGCAGATGTTAGAAAGCTCATTACAACCATAAGTGACTTGACTTGTGGAAAATGACTTGTGAGTATCTCTGCAACAATTGCATTGAACCATATAGATACAACCCAACAATCACAAGAATCACAGAAGTACATCAAACTTCATCCAAAAAAGAGAAATCAGAGAAGGTGTTGTCTAAGGTGCAGTCTGTACAGGTGAGTTTTTAGACTGTGACAGAAGATGTGAGTTTCTGATGTCAGTGGTGAGCTCGTTCCAGCATTGTAGAGCCAGGACAGCAAACATGCAGAGAGTACGGAGATCTTGGATCTGCTGGTTCACTGTGTCAGCCGCCACTGAAAGATCCTATAGGGTGACAACAGAGGAGAGTAAGGCTGCTCTAACCCAGAAATACGATTCTCACTCAGGAATTCTGATTCTAATTTTTTGGATATTAAGGATATCAAGCAGCTGTTATTGACACTTAAAACTTTGTGTAGACGTCTCACAATATAAGCCTTGATGGAAGAAAAAGCCAGTATGCCCCCTGAACTTTTAGAAATGAAAAAGATGAAAGTGTTGAGTTCCCTTATGAAAATGTAATTTTTTTGCAAAAACAGCAGATCAGGAAATAAGAAGCTGGTCAAATATTTTTATAAGGCACAGAAATTAAATGAAGCCTATATCAAATATCAATACAGCCCTCTATAGCTCTGGCTCAGGAGGTTAAGTGGGTCATCCACTAATCACAGCTTCACGACGCCTCCTTCCCTGATGAAAATTGGGAGCACTTTGGACAAAAGCGTTACATAAATGCAGCGATATACTATTTGAGACATTTACTCCAACTATCTATTCAGTTGAAGTGAATGAAGGTGGGGCAGTATTTGAGAATTTATTTGAAACGGACATTCAAACGTTGGAAGAAAGAAAATCTGTTTGAATCTGAGACCTGTAACAGAGCACACTCAAAATGAGACTACAGTGGTCCAAGTGCGGTGAATACTACTAACAGTCCAAGTTTAAGCTTTTTTGTTCCACATTAGAATACGTAGGTCTAACAACTGAAAAAAAAATGAAACAAAATATTATTTTTTTCCTACAATTAATGAGCGGTATTTGCAGTGTCATCAAGATCTAAAATCTTCATTTATACTTACAGCAGCTGTACTATATCCGCATTTCTCTTTTAACCAATACTACCACACTACAATTGGCCGTGGGCCAATGAGGAAAGATTTCTAGAATCATATCCATCCATCAAATCCCAAAAAGACATTCCCTTCTCTATCCTTTCGCCTATTGCCCACCTTTTTTTTTTCCTGGCTTTCAAAACATGGCCACGTCCATCCTTCTCACTCACACTCAACTTGGAGCAAAAACAGTCTAATTCACAGGGCAAACTTTCCCTTCTCCGATACGTTGATTTGATATACTCCAATAGAGCCTTTCTCCCAGACACCATCAATTGTCTATAGATTTTTCTTGGCTCTCCTCGGAAGAGAAACAAAAGCAGGCCCTGAAAAGCCTCGAGCCTAAGAGGCTTTATTGATATCGATGTTGGGGGAATATCGCCCATTTTCACCAGGGGATCAATCAGCCCGTCACCGCTTGCTTTGCGAGCTGCAGCCTCTCTGCTTGTGGGCCCGCAATATGTGTGTGTGTGTGTGTGTGCCTGGCTGTCAGTCTGTGTGTGTTTGTCTTTGCTTGTGTCCAAAAGATAGAAAGACGGAGAGATACAGATTCACAGATTCATAGTAGGTTTTTGTCTTTTAATTTTGGAGCAATGAATAATGGGGTTAATATCAGGTTTATCGGGTTAAGTAGCCTCACTATTGCCAATCCACAGTGAATCTCCCTCTGTATTCTCCCAAAGCACGAGGAATAATATCGCTTCCACAGTCTCTGTCTGGAGTCTTAATTGTACTGTCCACCAAAGATGATCTGCATATCATAATTCAGAGCAAACCTGAGCAAATCCTTTTCCATTTGGTTAGCTGCCTCCCTTATCTGAGGGGCTTAGCGGACGGCATATAATTCAATTACAGAATTGGATATATTACATTGAGGTAATTCAGGTTAAGCACTGAAGATGAAAGCCTCGGATTCCTACAAATAAATTGAGACCAAGTGATCGCTGTGATCTGCCATGCAGTAGCAGACATCAGAGGTTGGAGTAACACCTTACATTCACTCATTCATTTGTCAGTCATTTGATTGTGCACTTTTTGCATGTTTAAAGTGTTTTTTTGTTTTTTTTTTGCATCTGTTAAATTCATAACAAACCGTGTAAGAATGAAATAAAAGAAAGAATGAATGATCCAGTAAGGTCCACTTGACTCTGACATTCTGTGGAACTAAACATTAACATTTAATTCTATTATTTATTTTTAATGCAGCTAACACTAAGCATGCTAAGTGACCCAAATCAAACACACAGTGTTGCGTGATCAACAGAGCAGTGCTGAGTCTGTCAGAAGTGCTCCAGCAGTGACTTTTACATTCACAGAGGAACTTCGGTGACGCGTGTGAGTTTTTAATCCCTGACTGCAGAGACGCTCATTCAGAACCAAAACCTGAAAATGAAAACTATTTGAGAAGCACAGTGGGCAGGGCCGGTCCTAGCTATGGGCAATGGGGGGGGGGTGTTCGCCCAGGGCGCAAATGTGGCCAGGACCGGCGCTGACAGTGGGACAAATGAATTGACTGGTTGTGCTTTGAGAATGAATGAGCAATGAAGTTTTACTGTAATGAAGGCTGTCCTTATTACTCACATTTTGCTAGCAATAATAATGTGAAGTGAAATAAATTGTTAAAAAAAAAAGAAGGCACAAACCAAAGTTTGTTGTTATGCTTTGATGTAATGGGAGTGGTAGATCCCTCCATACCGTGCAAGAGTCTATGTCAGTATCAGTACCAGTAACAGGCTATATAAGGCTGCCAGTTTCCACCACAAACAGATGCTGGTAGGATTATTTTTGCTTTTAGTCCACATTATGTTTAAGTCTGTATGTCTAATGTCTCAATGTTTGTGAAATAAAACATCTAGTTGGTGTTGCACCCTCAAAATGAACTACAAAAACCACGTCCATCTTCGTTTTAGCAACTTTTAATAAAAGAAAAAACTGTCCACGGTTCAACACAAGCACACCGTTTCTGCCTGCATATACAACAACGTACTCTTCTCGTCCTCTAAAAGAGACAGTATTATTTCTAAAGGATAAGTACGAACATTTCCAATTTCCAAAATATGTCGACATTCAGGTAAATAATATTTTAACCTTAATAATATGAATTACCTGTAACACATATAAAGTAAATTATTTCCACTGGACACTGATATTCTAAAATTAACAAATATGAAATTATGACATTACTGTTCCAGTGTGCCACATCGGTTTGCACGCAACCTCTGCCTCAATCCTCCTGCTTTTTGAATCCAGCTATCCTAACAAGTACCTTTGGAGGACTTCGCAGTACATAAGGCTCAAGGACACGTGAGTAAAACAATAAAGTCACCGATGGTTAAAACTCACTTTCCAGAGGGAACATCAACAACCACTGTGTTGCCCAGCAACATATCATTGTTTGCACTATGCAGTGCTCTCTTTATGCTTGACGGTGTTGGAATGTCTTTTTAGCTTGAGTCTGAGGGCAGCAGTTGCTGTAGAGTTTATATCTTTATGGCTCTTCATGTCATCTGCCTTAGAAAGAAAGGTAGTTGTATATTTCTAATTGATGATTGGTTGTACACACAGGCTGTAAAGTGACCGTCTATAGATATTGTATTTATTGTTGGTTTGGACCAACAGCAAGGACTTGGTGGTAAGGTTCTCACCCATAAACAGTGTAAAGTTTGGTGTGGTTTGGTTTGGTTTGTCCGATCATATTACCTCACCGTCATGCACAATCAGACTGGTCTGAGCCTGTACACTGCACCGGTCCAATAATCAAGAGTCAATACTCTGCTAGCCTTGAATATCTCATGGTTACATTTAGATCTTTTTCTCTGCCTGGAGAGTTTGCATCTACTATTGTGACTGCAGCATCATGTTGCCTGGGGAATGCTAATGCAAAGCCTGCAGTGAAATAACTGTATTCTGCCATTGGCAAACAGCAGACTGCACATCCAGAGGCAGCCTTTATTATTGCAGTCGACTTCAAGCACTTCAAACTGTCTGTCAAAAGTCTGTACTCACCAAAGTTCATCATTGTGTCCATGTTTACATTTATTTCCTACTCCCTACAGAACTTATTAAATGTGTAAAACCTTCAGTGAGAACAGTGTGGCCTGGGAGCAGACTCTGTTCTACAGCACACTAAGAACACATGTACTATGTGCTTGCCACTTACGTCACCCTGGACTACCACATGGACATTAATTCCTACGCCTCCTCTGTTCTAGACAATATTAACCCCAACATTAATAGTATCACCATCCTCAAATGGATTACAGTACAACATTCCTAAATCAGAGGCCGTGGATGAACAGAGCAGTTTCCATACCGCTCGACCGTACAACCAGGACTAACCTCAGAAGGAGGATTAAGCTAAGGATTGAGGACCACTCTAGCAACAACTCCAACCTCGACACATGTGGCAAAGTCTCCAGACCATCACGGACTACAAACCCGAACCAACAAACCCTGATGCTACAACTTTTACGCCCACGCCCTGACAGGACAACCAGGAGGCGACCAACAAGGCTCATCTCCCTACAGACCAACAGCCCCTCATACTCTCCCCCATCAACATGCATGCCGCATTGAGTAGGAATAATGCACGTAATGCTGCTGGCACTGATGGCATCTCTGGACACCTGCTCAGTGCCTGTGCTGGGCAGCTGACTGAGGACTTGAATGACATCTTCAACCTGTCACTGGCCCAAGCAGCTGTCACCATATGCTTCAATAGCACCTTTATTGTGCTGGTGCCAAAATATTCCAGTGCAGCAAGCTTAAATGACTCCCATCCTGTTGCATTCTCTCCCACCATCATGAAGTGCTTTGAGAGGCTGGTCCTGGCTCATCTCAACTTTCTAACACCCACAGTAGACCCATTTCTATTCACCTACTGCCAGAACAGATGCAAGGAGGAAACCATCTCCAATAGCAACGCCTATGTGAGAATACCGTTCTATTCAGTTCAGTGTTCAACACTCATTCCCACCAAACTGATCTTGAGCTTGACATTGACACCTCCTCCTGTGAATGGACACTGGACTTTCCAACCAACAGACCCCACTATATTATGACCCTGAACACTGGCATCCTATTCGGCTGAGTGCTGAATTCCCTCCTCTACATGCTCTTTACCAATTACTGTACAAGGTTCAAAGACCCATTGTTAAGTTTGCAGATGACACAGTGGTGGTTAGCCTCATCAACAACAATGAGTTGGCCTAGAGGGAAGGAGGCCAAGACCCTAATTGACATAGAGTTGAGTGTGTCACCAGCTTTAAGTTTCTGGATGTTCACGTCCCTCTTTGACCCAACACCTCGACCTTGGTCAAACAAGCTCACCAGTGACTCTACATGGTTACGACTGCCCAAGGCATCACATCCAGCACAAGGGATGGCTGCAGAGGGCGTGCAGCATTGTTGGGGACACCTTGCACCGCAGCCACAGATAGTTTGCCCTCCTTTCCTTTGGAAGGGCGCTATTGGCCTCCAGGTTTAGGAACAGCTTCTTTCCTCTCAGCTGTCACCTTGCTGAACTCCTCACCTCGGTGATAGCCCCTACTCTTCACAACCTGGATCAGCTCCTACCACCACACATGTCCAGTAACTAAACTTTTTCTTCACCCTACACTACCAATCAGATGCACACCTTCCTAACTGAACATTTGCACAGTCTATATCTCACTTGTTGCCTCACCTTTATTTAGGACTGAGTTTACAGTTGCCTGAACTATATGTTTTTACTTACCCATATAAATATACTACTGTCTAAACTGTGTATGCACAACATTCAAATCATACTTCCAGTTGCATATAATGCCTTACTATTGCCATTACTTGTACACTGAATATCTTTTCGTTTATGCATAGTAGCATTTTCATTTTACACAATCATACGTAGCATTCCCATTTCCATAGCCCTTACTGTTTATTTATACATTTGTGCACTGTTTGTGCACTTCTGGTTGGATGCTAAACACCATTTTGTTATGTCAGTAACTGTACTCTATTCTAATTTAATCATATCTGCTGCAGTTTTGTACCTAAAACAAACTAAGAAAAATAAAAAATCATGTTCAAACGTAATGTCTCTGCAGCCTTGCTGTCCCCCTCTTTTCTTCTCTCTGACTTTCTTTCTCATGCTCTCTCCATAATGAGCATTTAAGGAGATTAGTCACCCATTTCACATTATTTACAGTGTTTTCGTTCTATGATGAATGGTGACAAATTGCACCCTACTGCTAAAACAGTATGTACAGTATGCACAAAATCAAATTAATGTGAGAAAAACAACTGTTTGTGGTAAAGAGGAAACAGCAGAAAGCATTCATAAAATAATTCAACTTGAAAATGATTCATGTGTTTGAAAGAATAGAAGAACTTCATGTGGGTGCATGGTGTTGCTAAGTTACATTAGCCTGGAGGAATTACAAGGAGAACAATGTTGATCTGATGAAAACAAAATAGTTTCACTTTAGTGGAAGACTACAGAGACCACTCATAGATTGGAGTAAAGTACACTGTTGACAAGGCTATTTTCTACTCTGCATCCTTTGTATAGTCGAGTAGCTTTGAGGAACATTAGCAGCGGGATGTGTTACCTCAAGGGTAGGCTACTGTAAGGAACACATAAACAGAACAGATGAATGGTGCAACATACAGTGTATTCAGATGTGTTAATTTGCAATTAAACGACGGTGTCTAATGTAAAATCACTGTTTAGGTGTTACAATTGAAAATATTTTTTTTTAAAAAGGTTTGTATGGCTATATGATATTATTATGAAGCTTTAATGTTGCTGCTGTTTTAGGCTCTTATTAGACAAATTATGTTTCAACCCTGCTTAAACACAAAGCATAGCTGTGAGTGGAAACAAAGAGAGCAAAAGGTCAAATACAGACGAAGATATTCTGGTAGCTATGCAAAAATCCACATCTAATTAGTCTTAGCGAGTTGATCTGAAGTAGCAAAATGCTTAGTTTATGAATAAAAAAGTGTATCGCGCCTTTCAACAACAAGGCAATTAAAAGTGCTTTGCATAAGACCTAAAAGGCTTTAAAACAAATATTAAAAATATTAAAAAAAACGCTGGGTATGAAACACAAAAGGGCCCTTAAATTATATTTAAATTAGAGGTTAAACATAAAGAGAATAAAATAGTTAAATTATTTTTTAAAAATGCAAGCAGTAAAGTTTTAAGCCTTGATTTAAAAGTGTGTTGGAGCAGAGCGCAGGTCTGCAGGGACTTTGTTCCGGCTATGTGGTGCATAAAAACTGCATGCTGCTTCTCAGTGTTTAATTTTAACCCTGGGGACAGAAAGCAGACCTATTCCCAGACGAGCTAAGAGATATGTATTTTTGCCCTAAACCATTCAGCGCTTTATAAAGCAGCCATAGTGTTTTGAAATCAATTATTGGACACATAGGGTGCCTGTGTAAAGATCTAGGAACCGGAGAAATGTGATGCATTCACCTGGTAAGGTGAGGTGTTCAGGCTCTTCAGGGAGGACAGCTATCATTAAGATTTTAATGGCATGTTTTATGATTTAGTTAACTCTGTGTGGGCTCTGTGCTAGCATACCAACAACTAAGTTGTCAAAAAATCTGCAATAAATATTATAGACATTTAAATTTTCAGTACGGCTTGGTTAACTTGTAGGAACATTGCAAAATACAAACCACAGTTGAGGTTTACATTAGAAGCTAAGATAAAATTATGTAGATTAATAGCCACACTTTAGTCTTGTAGTGAATGTGCACAGAAACTCTTGCTTGTTAGATAATGCACTCAAAAATATTTTGGCCATTTGAATTACATAGTTTTAATATAAATAAACTAACAAACTTAATGTGAAACAAGTAATAAGATTTATGTAACAGTACTAATAGGCAAACAAATTGACTTTATTAATATTGAATGCCTAAACCTGGCTACTACTACACTACGGTGTAGTGGAAACACATTGGGTTTATTAGTACTATTACATAAATATTGTTTTTTGCTTCACATTAAGTTTATTAGTTAATTTATATTAAACCTATTTAATTCAAATGGATGGAAATCTTCTATGTGATTGAAATGCATGAGTCCTGCATTTTGGCCATTTTTTATTTTATTTTATTTTATTTATTTTTTGAGTGTGTAAGCAGCTTCCTCTTTATTTAGCCTAAATAATAAAGCATTGAACCTCTTAGCCTAAAACTGCTTACTAATTGTAACACTCAAAAATTCAACAGTAAAATTAAATAGAAGCACAAAAAACAGCCTTTCTTAGGCCTGATCAACAAGCTAAAGTAATGATGTATCCTATGCTACACTTCAGACATCTTCACTGACTGTAGAAAAATATTGCTAACGTAAAGGTGTGTGGCAAGATGCCCAATGCAGGAAGTGTCTCTACAGGCTTGACTACTGTTATCGTGGTACAGCACACTCAATTTTTTGCAAAATCTCAGCCAATCAGGACCAGCCAAATGTTTGTTGCACTACAAGCTGGATATGTTATTCATGAGTTCTTATGGGAAGAGAGGCTTAATATTTCAGTCTCTTTGATTTTCCAAAGACGTCTGAGAAACTTACTCCAATGTGGATGCTCACTTTGTCTGAAAATCTGCAAGGAACAGAATTTCTTTCTGCTCCACAGGAACAAGTAAAGGACAAAACGCCTTATCTAAATAAGATACTGTGTATCTCTTGACAGGTCGAGGCATGAGGGCCTGTAGCCAAGACTCTTGTGCTTGCGGTTGTCAGCAATGACATAGGCAATACATTTCAACAGTTCAAAACAGGTTTTAGTAAAACGTAGAAAAACTGCCCATATTTGTTGTACTACAGCCTACACAACTGGGACTTTTTGTAAAAATAAGTTATATAGATCAGTTTGGGTGCAACGATAAAAACTGCGACACTGGGAGTGGGATTTCTGGAGAGGTTTCTGAAGAGCTGTATGTAAAGCTCAGATTGTGGTGGCTCTGACGTCGCCGTCTTAGCATTCCTGGCCTCCGCCTGCTCCTAGCTAATTTAAAAACCAGCAAAGATGTGGATAGTTGGTGGACCTGAGGCAGGCTGAATGATGCCCGGGTGCTCAAACAAGCCACCTGTAACACTACACGCCTGTTACAATATCAAAACATCCACACTGTTAATTCTGCATAACTTTAATCCTTAATATAATTTGAATAGGTGCGTTCTATAAAACTCGCCTGTAAACATGCTTACTTCTGCTGTGAAGTTGGACATTTTAACATGAGGTCTTATGAAGACTAGCTCATTCTGTAGCCAGCCTCAAGTGGATGTTCGAGGAATTGCAGTTTTTTTTTTTTTTTGTACTTTCACATTGGCTTTGCTTCATTTCACTTCACAACCACAGAGGTTGCCAAAAGGTTACCCAGGCTCACCCAACTCAAGTTTGATGTTTACCTCCCTCACCTCAACACTTACTGAGGTTACCGAGGAAACACATTTTTCAGAGAAAGTTTGACAACACACTTTAGGAAACACACTTATTGGCTTTCTTGCAGAGAGTTAAACGAGAAGATCGATAACACTCATGTTTGTCCACCAAATATGAAGGCAGCTTCACCCTCTGGCACTTATTCTTTAAGGAAATGATCCATTCAAGCAAATTCATCCACCGTATTAAGGTTAGAACTATGAGTGAAGCTGGATGAGGTATGACGGAAATATTCTGCTTCTGAAATGCTGTCCACATACTGTCATCAAACACAGTGGCACTCAGCTAAAGAGGCATAAGCATGCACACATACACAGTGGCATGTGTAGTAAGCACAACAGGTACACACATACAGATTCTGTATGTTACACACACACACACACACACACACACGGCCCTTCATACCAGTGAGAACAACGAGTGTGGCTGTTGCCTTTCCTGCCAGCTGGAGAGTGCTGATGGAGTGTGATTGTATGCAAGTAAGTGTGTGTGCATTATGTGCTGTGTGTGTGTGTGTGTCTGTGTGTGTGTGTGTGTGTGTGTGTGAGTGTGAGAGAGATTTGGTGGGGTGGGGAGAGAGGAGGGTTGCACACCTGGCATCCGCCACAGATGGGCATAATCATCTCCCTTGCTACCCCCACCCAAGCCCCCCATCTCTCTACACACACCCCTCTCCTGTCCCCTCATCCATGCCGAGGTATTCACACACATAGCCGCGCACACACACACACACACACACACACACACACACACACACACATTGTTAAACGAGTCAACTCACACGGCACCCTGATTCGAGCAGCAGCAGTCATGCCAGAGTGAGATTGTCTGAATTGGTCCAGCTGACAAAAGCAATTACCATCCATTAGAGTCAGAAACTCTCGTGTTATGTTTGTTTGTCATACAAACAAAATTTCTGGCTGTTATCAATGAACAAAAAGTTCCCTCTTCTGAATACTAGCCAAGCTGATATTTGGAAAATAGTAGTTTTTTTTTTTTTTTTTTTTTTTTTTTTTTTTTTTTTTTTTTTTTTTTTTGCTGATCTATCCAAACAAATGAAACAAGTCACTCTCAGCAAATGATGCAGGTGTCACGTTGATTAAGTAGTGACGCGATGCATTTGACCGAATTTCATCAACGCGAGTCTTAAGGTGCAAAGTCAGTGCAAAGGCGTGAGTCGACATTAATAGATCTGCTTTGGGTTGCACAAATCGAGGCAGAGGCACATCTGCATGAGCTAAAAAAAAAAAAAAAGAAGTTTCAACTTGAGTGAAAAATGTGTTTACAGAAAAATGGATTTATGACTTTCAATTCATAACACAGAGACAAATAAAAGGAGATCTCAGAGGGTCCGGAGAAAAATCCATTCACTCTGTAGTAATGGCCTTACACGTTTAGAATGATATCACCAAATGGCTAATCAGTACATTTATTAAATGTAATTAATAATACACAATTAGCAGCCACATTTAAGTTACTCCAGTTTTTCTCAAGTTTGTATCAGATGTTTCAGATATTACTCTCAAGTTGTCTTTTTTCTAGGTCAAGTTATTGTCTTCTGATAAACCCATCCATGTTGGAACAACTTGCAAACAACTTAAGTTAAGTTTCCCCAAATTTGTCCACTGGTGTCAAAGATATCACCATGTATGGTAGACAGAGAAACAGACGAAGGAGGAGACGACAGGGTCTGATTAAACAAAGTTTGGCAGCAACGCACAAACACAAAGCAGCTTGTTACAGAGGATAAACTTGAAATTCAGAAATTCTATCACCGATCCTTCTGACACTCGACAATCTGGGAGTCTGATTGTTCATTGTCTTACAGAAAGTTTGAAGGGAAGTCGATATTAGTTTAGCCTCTGTGCATTCCAGGATGTGTGAGCACGGTGGGGTAGCTGGAGGTTTTTGCCTCTGCCGAAAGAGGACAAATTTGACTCCTGCCAACTTTCTAACATTAGTTTCACCTGGAGCTGAGTGTGTGACCCACTCAGCTTCACTGTGAGGACGGGACCTCTGGAGAGATGAATGCCCTCGCTGGGTGATGGTCAGTACATGTGGATGTGATGTGTGGAGGTTGCCCAACAGTGAGGTTTCATTTCACATAATTATAGAAACAGCTCTGTAAAGGCTGTTCATATGTATGTACTGTAATTACTGGCCATGTAATATGTTTTGTATTGTGTTTAAGCCGTAGCTTTATTTTCATTTTGGTCCGCAGTAGTTGTGACATTTGACCCTTAAAGGAACACCTTTGTTTGCTTTGTTATGCACCATGCGAACCATATATTTTGTGACTTATGAGTAAGTAAGTGAAAGTTTAGGAAAGTACATAAATAGTTACGAGGCCATATGATTTATTTATCAAACACAAAAAAACAAATTCCAGAGGAAGTTTGGCAGGCTCGAGGAGGAGCACGTTTCATTTTGCAGAGAAAATGATCCCCCTGCCCCCGTGCCCCCTTCTCCTACCCCATCCTCCTTTTCCCTCTCACCTCGTCCACCCCTGGGGGGGGAGCCTGCCATTTCCAGGCAACAAAAGCGGGACATGGCCAGCAGGCTTTGATGTTTATTTTAGCAGACCGTCCCCCCGCTGCTTGGCCTTCTTTTGTGTCCGTCCAGGTACAACAAGCCCCCCCCACCACCACCACCCCTCCAACCCCCTCCATCACACCCCCCCACCCCCCCAGAAAACAAGCCTCCTGAGGCGTCCACTGCGTTTGACCCCGGGTCAGGGGATGTCCTGTACTTAAACCCTTAACCCGCCAAAAACCCCTCACCCCGCCTCCCGTCTTTCCTCCGTCTTGAGTTGTATGCGTCCTCCCTCCTCATCCTCTCCATTTCACAGTCACCTATCAGCTCCTCATGGACTTCACACGTACACCCCGACCTTCACCCTGCCTAAACACACAGGGGAAAGAGAGTGCTGTTAACTCTTCTTGTATGGATGTATTTATAAGTCTGTATTTTTGGATTTTAACCTTTTTTTTTGGGACACTGGACCATTTTTTAAAACATTTTTTTCCAAATTTCTAATTCTAATCATACTCACACCTCCCTAAATACATCAATCGTGGACATGTGTGGTGTGCATCCTTGTTGTCATGTGTCCTGTCTGTTTGTATCTGTGCTATCACAATGTCATTTGCATAACCTAAGCAGCAAAAGAAGAGGGGGGTCTTTGAAGGGAGCCTGGCTAGGAGGGGAGTGGGGGGGGTGGATTGGTGGAGGTGGTAGTTGTGGAGGGGGTTATGTTTCCTTTCACTAGCTGCCAATCCATCAAGGCTCAGTCTACCGCTGTGGGGGCTGACAGGCAGCACAGAAAAGAACAAGGCCCGGCAACAGAGCCCCCTCTCCGTGGCCATCACTCATCCCCCAGCAGGCTCTGAACTCTGTGTGACCTTTTTTCCAGAGCCTCCTCACCAACTTCCACCGCTTAGCACCTAGTTAGCTTTTTAAAGACGCAGATACAAGCAAAGTCTGTTTGACTTAAGATTTTTTTTTTTTTGAAACAGAAGAGAATGAGAGTTGAGTTTCTATCACCAGTTCTTTGTTTATATATGTGGCGAGGGGGGTTTACATCTCATCCCTACAGAAGTGCAGCCTCTCCTTGACAACCAGATTGTCAGAGGAAACGCACAAAAAAAGCAGAAAATCGACGAGCCACACACACACACACACACACACACACACTGCAGAGGGGCGGTGAGAACACTAGTTGACATCATTAGGCCGGACACATTTTTGTCACGCTTCCAGATTCGACGCGTCTGCATTTTGCTGAATGCCGACTTGGTCTCACTATTTCTCTTCCCTCCCACCCAGCCTCATTCCCTCCATCTCTTTGTCCTGCTTACATGTTTAATATTGGAGACGCCCCAGCTCATCAGAGCTGTCCAGACAACACTTTGTACTGGTGTAGGAGGAAATAAAGACCCAAACACAAAAAAAAAGGGGGGGGGGGGGGGAAGACAGAGAGAGAGAGAGAGAGAGAGAGAGAGAGAGAGAGAGAGAGAGAGAGAGGATGTAAAACAAAACAGTGCCCTAGAGATCCTGTCTGCTGTGTAGCCAACACTCCAAGGCTTAAACATTTCAAGCATCTCTGAGTACAGCCAAAATCACCAGCTCCTTTTTCCTGACTTAATTTTCCTCAGATTTCCTCTGTTTCCGTAACAGATTACTCCTCGTCTGTCTGGTCTCAGTGCATTAGCCCCAATCTGGACACAAGCTAAAGTAATTCATACTCACTTGGTGGTGTGGCACTTTTCTCTTTTTTTTTTTTTTTTTGCTCTGTCCCGCCATCTTAATTGTGTTTTCTTGCGTCATCTGCTTTTTTTTTAAAAAAAAGGTTCAGCAGAAATACAGTGACATGATAAGTGTGTGCCCAACAGGAAAAAAATCTTGTTACTTTGATGAAGGCCTGAGGGCTGTGTGTGTGTGTGTGTGTGTGTCTCGACTATATCACATTTGAGGCCTGCACTCCACAAAGCAAAGCATCGTTATCCAATGAATCCTGCGAGTGAAGAACATTTGAAGCTTCCACCTGTATCATTTCTGTGTTCTATGAACTTCCAGGTGATATAGAACATTTTGGTTTGCCCACTATATTGCCTAATATTTGTTGGTATCCAGTTTTGCCCCAGACTTGAGACCCAAAAGGTTATCTCTGGGCCTTTTTATAGGTGCAGCACCTGACCACATATTTAATCTGTTTATCCCTTTGGTTGGGTTTGTTTTGAACCAAGATTATAACTAAAGTATTTTTAAGGTTTTCACTTTAAAACAAAATCAAACTCAGACAGTCTTGGAGGCTGACTCAAGGAGAGTCATCACAAGCAAAATGGCATTTATTGTTGGTTGAAATGCCTAAAATGACCTGTTTATGCTGAATCTGAACACAACCTCAAGCCAAATGTGACCTATGAGTGTGTCAGTGTCACCCTTAGAATGGACGTCGTATTGTGGACATCACACCGCTCACAGGTTTCTGAAGAGCTGTTGTGAAGCTCAGTGTGGTGCCTCTGGCCGCTGCCACCCTGGCAGCCCTGCCTCCGTCGGCTCCCCACTAATCCAAAAACTGGCAAAAAATGTGGTCGTGGGTGGACCTGAGGCAGCTGAACAAAGCCTGGGTGCTCGAACACCCACCTGTAACAGCACCCACCTGTTTTTAACTTAACTTTAAGCCTTAATATAATTGGAACAGGTGAGTTCTATACAAATACCAAGGCTGTAAACATGTTTATTTCTGCTGTGAGGATGGACATTTTAACATGGAGCCTTATGAAGACTGACTCGCTTCTGGAGCCAGCCTCAAGTGGACGAGAGAGGAACTGCAGTGTTGCCGCTTGGTGTCACCAGGCATTCACACTAAATCATGTGTTAAAATACATGTGGCATGTTGTTTTAGGTTCTAATTTAATGATGATGAAATTCTCAGCCTACCAGATGACTGTAGGGAATAAGAAAAACTATCATGTGACAATTATTTTATTCCCCACTGCTCCCAGTAAACAGTGGAAATATGCAATAATATACAGTAATCTGCTGGGAATATACGCATTCGTCTGGGCAGTGTAGCCCCTTGGTGGATGGCAACAGTTTAGCCATGTTCAGCCAGGTGCATGGGTAGGAGAGTTTGCCTTGTTTTAAGGTAACACTGCTTGTATTTCTCTCTCCTTTGGTAACCTCGCTGTGTTAATCTAACGGTCTCAGTGAAATCAAAGTGCATGAATTCATTCAGTGCTGTTGTCTGTCTGGCCTTAGGAAGGTCGGAGAGTTCGGATGAATCAAAAGAATCTGTGAAATATCAGCTGAAAATGCAACTACATATCAGACCCGCGTTGTTGGGACAACATTTGAAATAAAAGCTGGGCTTGTATCTGAATTTCCTTTGCAAGAAAGACGAGTTTGAGCACTCTGAAGTGATGTAGATCTATGTTTGCAACAGTTTTTGTCACAACACCATCTGCAGCCCGTTGATGTCCAGCTGTTGTCGAGGCTACACTAGTGATGTTTCGATCAGGTTTTGTTCATCAGGACATCCCCACTGCTGTTTGCTAATAAGAAAAAAAAAGGGAGGAGTGATAGCGAGTCTGTATTTTTGCGAACCTGGGTGTCAAAACAGACTCAATCACTCATGTAATAAAACTTTTCAGTCTACCCAGATACGGAGCAGAATCCCCTCGTCTCTCTCCCTCTCCTTCCTAGTGTGTGAAAGAGAAACTGTGGTGGCTGCTAGATGCATGAAAAAAGTCTAAAGGCAATGTTTACTTTGTCCATTTTGGGCTACTGTAGAAACATTAAAGGATTGAGGACCCACAAGGCTTATTCTAAGGTGACAAAACCATAATGATTCTTATTTTCAGGTGATCGTACACTCATGAAAACATAGTTATGAATAATACAGTATATTCAAATTTCTTGCATATTCTCTAAAATCTTGGACCTGGATCTTTAAAGGACACAGGCAGGTCTTTGAGCTCCAGCATGTCTTTGCACGCACTCTGCTGATCAGCTTGTTGTGCTGACCTTAGCACATGCTGCTAACAGTGCATGGCCAAAAGGTTTTGGATTTGAACTCCTGCATTACATGCATCTCTCTACGCACTTTGTAGTCTGTGCTTTGGGCTGTGACAGTTCAGAATAAATATACAAACTATTACAGCCCTAAAAGAAATGATTGGCTTCATTTTAGCTGATACCGATTCACTAAAATAGGCCTGGGGAAAATCCCCTGGCTACAAGATGCACATCTTGGAAATATTGGGGATATGACAGACTGATTCACATAATTCTCATAATTCTTTCATCACTTAACAAGCGGAACAGTTACAGTTACAAGGAGATTTTCAACCCTGGCAGCGCACATGTGACTATACGCACACTGCAGCATACACATGCGTGATCACGGTGTGACTGCATGTATGTAGCTGAGGAAACATGTCTGACTTGAAACAACTTTTTATGTGTATTTCAGCCTGGAGATGGATGCACCATCCTCCAGAGTGAAATTAATAACTCACTAACATCTGGGCAAGCGACAGTAAAGAGGGATTTAGTGTTAGCCCCAGGAAGGCCGGGAGAAGCTGTGTGTCCATTAAACGCTTTATTACAGAGCCAGCAGCCCCATGCTAACTCACTTAGCCTAGTGTGCAGGAGGCTCTGCTCAGTCGCCTGACTGCCTGTCAGACTGGCTGCTACTCAACACACACCATGCTGGAGGCAGCGGCCCCTTTTACACACTCTGGTTAGCTTGGCCCGTCTGTCCATTTGTCAATCAAAATACGCAAAGTGGTACGCAGAGCAGTCAAATGCACAGCAGACGTGAGTGAATTCTTTTAAACCCAATGCAGAATTAATACATGAGCACTTTCTATGTCAGTTACATTTAATGTTATAATATTATGATGCTGTAAATCCATAAACTCTCAGACAGCTGTCTATATACTGTAAACCATAACTAGAGTAAGAAACCACCAAATTAACATTACTCTTTTTTTTAATGATGACATGTTGCCTTCATGTGTGGTGTGTTTCGTTTGGGGGTTTCAGCTGGGGGAGTCTGGGTGGACAACTGAGAGGCAATTTGGGCCACGCTGGCATTCAAATCCTGCAGAGAGCTCATGACGCCCGTGAGTGATCTGTCGTGCCTTCCTAGCAATATCCCTTGGGTGTGGTGAGGGCTTGCTGAAGAGCGTCTTGTTCTGCTGGGTCCATAGTTTGGCCAGATTGTACTGTGATGTGGTGTGGTGGTGGTAAAGGACCCAAAGATGCAGAGGTGCTGACTCGGAAGTGGGAGCAAAAAGCCGTTTTATTTAACTACGGAAAATGGTGGGGAGGCGTCACCGATGCCGGGAAGGCAGCGGAGGCAGGCAAGCTCAAGGGGGGAGTTGGAGCCGGGAATGAGGGTGGTAGAAGGCGTGGAGGGGTTTAGGCCAGGGCTGAAGGGTGCGGTAGCCGGATGGCGAGGAGGGCGAAGAGCTGGAGTCCGCACACAGAAAATGTAGGTGAATCATCGGGGAAAAACCTCAAATAACAACTTCTCTAGGAGCCTGTCTGGCTGTTTCAAAGTCTTTATCTCTCTTTTGTTGTTGGCAATGAACACTATTAAAAAAGCAGCACACAAAATGCAAATTAAACCAAAATATAGCAACAAAAAAAAAATGAAGAATCTGACTCACACTCTCTTCATCTTTGTCTCTTCTCCTATTCATCCTCTCTTTCTCCATCCTCTCCCCTTATTCTCAACCCCCACAGCGCTGCCCACGCAATACTTATTGGTATAATACTAATACAAAATGTAATACAGTCGTCCCTCACTATAACGCGGTTCACCTTTCGCGGCCTCGCTGTTTTGCGGATTTTTTTTGTGTAATTTTGCATGCTTTTTTTACAGCGTACTGTACAGTATGAACGCGCATTGTGTTCGGCGTTCTGATTGGCTAAGGGAGTACTGTACAAAATGCGTTGTATGTTCTGTACTCGGGGAAAAAACACCTACACCAAGGAGGAAAAAGCCGTTACAGTGAAATACAGTTTCATTTACTAATACAGTATTGTACTTATTTTTGTTAAATCTGCGAAAGTTTGAACTTTGAGAGTGTTTAAATAAGAGAGAAATGTGAGAAAATGTTAATGCCTGTCTGAGAAAAGTGTATAAAAGTGTGTGGTTAGGGGTTTTACGGCCTGAAAACATGTAGAATAATTGTAAAAAATAAGGCTGATTACTTTGCGGATTTCGTCTATTGCGGGTAATTTTTAGAACGTACCCCCCGCGATAAACGAGGGACCACTGTACACCCCTCAACCCTCACTTTAGCACAATTCACGTATTTGTTTCCTTGTGCTCGTCCCAAATCTCTCCTGCTTTCTCTTTCTCTACCTGATATTCATCACATTTATCAACAATCTTAATGAGTCACTGAGTATCTTAGTAAAGCGATATCACTATGATGGTGAGTGGGCAGAAACAGTGTTAAGGGAGGAAGGGAGAAAAACCACAAAGTGTGTAGCACCTGGAGCATGTATCCAAGATTTCAGATCAGGTCCAGATGCAGCCGCCCTAGAATGGCTGTCTGGTCCACAGCAGGCCCTTGATTATCTGCATGGTATAAATGGAAGATGACTTGGGGCGGTATTATAGGGTGTCCTGGTTATAATTGGGTTTGTGGAGTATCCTGGTACACATGTGAACAGCTTATCCCGGTTTCAGAAACCTGGATATACTACCTGGAGTGCTCAGGATACTGTGAACCATTTCATAGTGGATGAGGTGCACATGTGAACACAGTCATAATGTTGTGGATGGGACCCTGAGTGTATTATATTTTAACATTTGTTAGACAAGCTGTGCGCTCCATTGTGTGCCATCTGAGTCACATGTAGAATAATGAGGATAAAATCATTTTTGACTGTTTCATTCGACCTTACTTCAGGATCCTAAAGCTCGCCTATATGTGCTGAAAAATGCTGTATTTTGTCCAATCATGTATGTAAATTAGAGTGAAGGCAAGATTAAAGCATCAATATTTACAACTTAACCACTAACTGTTGATCCACCACAGAGCTCACTCACATCTCATCATTACTAACAGAACATTATAAGATTTATAAAGGTAGACCTGAATGTCTCAACTCTGAAGCAACCTTAAGTGATGTTTATCCTGCTGTAAACACAAAAATGATCTATTGGCACTGAATATTTTGGTGAAAAGTTGCCTATTTACACATCAAGCAGACAGAGAAACAACATTGGAGCAACATTAACATTCATTTAGAGCCATTTATTCAACTGCATGATGAATGCAATGTCCAACTCTTCTTTTAGCTCTCTCCGCATTTGCGTCTCCACAAACTCAAAGGGGAAATATGTGACTCTTTAGCTGCTGAAAACTATGTTTTGCAGCTAGTCATTAACTTCAGTCTGTTTGGTGCTTGGCAGTATTTGTACAGCAGGTTTTCAGAGCTTGACTGCAAAGAAACAGCTGCCTGCCACAGTCCCAAATGAGGTTGACGAGCGCAGAGAGACTGAACCAAACTGAAACACACCAAAAATATTGAGCTGAAAAACACTAAAATGCTCTGCAGAGCTGTGAGCAACTGCAGAGTCAAAATAATAATTCTGCTCGGGTTTGTCACGAGTGACCGCTTTCACTTTCCATAGTCATTTAATCCATTGTTAATATAGAAATATTTATTTGTAGAGCTTAAATATACTTTTTTTGGCCAAGCAACTAATCCTTTAAAATCCTGTCACGGTCCTTTCTGTAGCTCATCAACTGATAAGAATTTCAGTCTTGAAATCTTCATTTACACTCAAACTGCGGCTTTTATTAGGCCCTGTTTGGCTTGTTAGTCACGTTAAAACCCTTATTTGGCCGAGAAGGCCATGTTTCAACTCCACTTCCTTTTTAGAAGACTGCATTTTGAGAAGTGACAGATCTATGTGCTAAGGGCCTGTTAGGGCCCTGTTTCATATTACACTTGAAACAGGCCAGATAGGAGAGTGGTAACAGATCGTCACACCATGACACTATGTGAAGGACTGTCTCATTATGTGTCCCCACACTCCATTTAAAACCACTATAGCTTGCACTGGGTGTGTGTAAGTGTGTGTGTGTGTGTGTGCGTGTGTGTTTATGTCTTGTGTTGTTTGCATATTTGCTCCTGCACATTTGCATCATGCATATGTGTGCATGTGTACAGCATGTGCTTGCATCAATCTCTACACCTTTCTTTGTCTATATGGACGTGAGTGTGTGTGTGTGTGTGTGTGTGTGAGAGAGAGGACAGCAGGAAGAATGAGTTGATGCCCCGTGTTTGGCTAATTAAGACAGCAGTCGACAGAGAGAGAGAGAGAGAGCTGAGAGATGGCAGAGAGGTGCTAATTCATAATTGACGTAATGGATGAAATCTGTCTCTGAGCTTTTTAAGAACACACATACACACACACACACACACACACACACACACACGCATAGACTTGGTGATTTCAGTCTGATTAGCTGCCACACACCTTTGTGTGAGTAATGAAAATACACACCATGTACCAGAATGCTTAATGAATCGCAAATCTCGTGTTACACAACAAACACACACAGTACATACAGTACATGCATGCACACACACCCCACACAGACCCGTGCAGCTGTGTTTTATCCCCGTTATGCTGCGAGATCAGAGGAATAAAGTTGGCTTGACGCTGACATTCAGTAAAATCGGATCATGTTGTGTTAGCTGACTGGTGGAGAGTTCAGGTAAGAACGGGACATCGCTCTTTATTTCCTCCCTGCGACATCCTCACCGGGAGTTCACTCTTCACAAGTGAGTCTTCTGGGGAAAAATAACACTTGCCACTTCTTTTTAAGCGTGAGTCATCACTGTTGTGCGCTGAGCATGAACTTCTTTCTTTTTCCCTGAAGTTGTTCACCTTCCGCCTTCAGTCAAAACAACCTTCATTGTTTTTTTTGGTGAACGGCCATCGCACACATACCATTCACATCTATTTGAGTCGTGTCTGACGAGCTGTCGGGAGGAAGGGTCATTCTGTTCTCGAGCTACATTTCTATTAGTGACGCAACTGATTGCTCAACTCGTTTATCTACAGTACATCCATTTAGTGAGTAAGATGTTTTTTTCTTTGTTACTTGACTTTGGATTGAGTTTAATTCACACACTATGAAGAATCGCAGGTGGAAAGCTTGGACAGGAGGTCAGCAGAGAGGTGTAAAAGTGGACATGATGTACTGGCAGAATTGTACAGGATGTACTACAGCTCAAAGGTTTGGCGTCACTTGTTATATTGATGTTTTTCTTCTTTTCTTCTATGATGACCATTTTAACGTCGATAACAAGAATAATTCCGCCACCAAATGAATTATTTACATTTGAAATAGCTTTGGCCACAAAAGAATGTTTAAATGACTAAAAACAAGTCAATGTTCTGTCAGTGTTGCATGATGGGAAGATCCTGTTAAAATTTTGTTTTTTCCTGATTTTGATTTTGAATTTCTTTTTTCCAGAAAAGAGTCAGTGACATGAGATCATGACTCTCCTAATATTTGTGTTTGGGTTCTAAATATGTCAGGAACTAGTTTTTCTTTGGGTCCTCTGCAGTTTACTCGTTGGTTTGATTGAATAGATTTAAACTGTGATGTCAGTCCATAATATGTTCAGCTGATACACAATGATCTAGTTCCAACACTCAACTTTTTTTTTTTGATGTACCTTTCAATTGTCAGTCTGGTTGAACTGTTTTACAGCATTGGTTATTAACATTACTTTTTCCTTCAAATAAAATAACACCTATCTGAGGACTTTTCACTTTGTGGCAGGTGACTCCAAGCTTTTGAACGGTTGTGTTTAATACAATTTGTACCTACAGTCAACTTTACCACTGACAACACCAAGGTCATGTCCACCTTCACTCTCTTGATGGGGATGCTCAGGGTTTAAATTTGACTCTAAATTTGACTATTTATCTATTTAGATACACACATAATGTATATACACATACATAAACAAACTAGATTACTACTTAATCAAGTTTAATTACTATAAAACATATATTACAATGCTAGAAGACAATCATGTAGAGCAATAATTAATATAACTGCAACATGAAGTGATATATATATAAATGTAACGTGTAAATATAATGTGAAAATAATTGATTTATTGTGCCTTATTCAATCTTGTTTGTGTTTTCTATAACTAATAATTATTATTATTATTATAACAACAATAATAATGAATTTTACTTAATATGATGTAACATCTAATAAAGAAAAAAGAGAAAAAATTTAATAAAATCAATTCAAATATTAAAATTAAATATATTCTTAAAAATGTATTAATTGATTTAAGGGCTGGGTAAATGATACAATTACATAACCACAGGACTAGCTTGGTGTCATACTTTACTAATGTATGGGGGCAGCAACACATGTTTACAAATACACGTTTTTGAAGATGTTTCTGCATATTCTACATGAGAACACACTCCTGCTCCATGTCGATACACTGACATGATGAACACATGGCAGACAGGGTAGCAGTGAAAGACAATGCACTCAGATGACTCAGATTTCAGTAAATCCAGATACAGGAATCACGTGACAACCATTAGCAGGCCAAGTGTGATTACACAGCGCTGCAGTCTGACAAAATCTCATCTTTAACATCAAGTCTTAAAACTCAGGGTGGAATGACAAGTGTAACCACAGCCAATGGCTATTCTCCAACCTTTTTTTTTTTTACTGACATATGGATGGATCCTGTCTTTCAGAGCGTATTGTGTGATTGTAGGCCATCACATACTGTCAGTGCAGGCTGACACGTTAGATACACTGAATACAGAATCGGCTTGTCTGCAGTGTGCTGAGGCTGTCTTTGACAGTGTAGCGCTGTCTGTGTCACACTCTAACAGACAGCCAAATAACCCCTTGGCAGTGTAAACAAAGAGAGATTACACCCTGGTGAGTGGAAGGAGTCTGCCTGTGTGCTCCTAGCATTGAGGGGAGAAACTGATGACGGGAGGGAGAGAGAGAGAGAGAGATAGAGAGATAGAGGGGTGGTACACAGACAAACACTCACATGCCAAATATGGAGGATAATGGTTAAAAATACCAATAATGCAAGCATTGCCTGAATCCTTTTGGTGGATGGCTGCTAGCATTAGGATCTGCATATCATCTTATTTTAAGATATATATAAGTATACCATGTGGTATTTTAAAGAAACAGTTCAGTTTTTTTTGATGTGGGATTGTGTGAGGTATTTATGCATAGTCAGTGTGTTTGCACTAATTTTTAGAGAAGCCATGAATGGAAGTGGAACAAAGCTCTGCTATGGACAGGGTCAGCAGAAAAACAAGTTTTAGCCACATAAAAAAAGCACCTAAAAATTCAATATATGTTTAAAAGTGTAAGCTATAGTGAGTTTATTTATATAACATCACAAGTCTGCTGTGTATTGTACTTATTTAGTTTAGAGTCTTTGTGTGGCTGGATGGGCTGAGATAGGACCAAGAGCCAAAAGAAAAAAAAAAAGAATATATGTTGGTCTGGGAAGGTGCAAACTCAAACGCTGGTTATCTTTGACACCAAAACTGTTGATCTTTACTGACAACCCCTACTTTGCTTCTCTTCCTGCTAAGGTGCATCCAAGTTCATGTTGAGTAACCAAAATACCACACAATCACAGACTATAGAAGAAAAAATACTTCACGGCACCAAATGCCTCAGATGGTAAGACAGGAGGAGATGCTGCTGCTGCCGCTGCTGCTGATTATAATTACTAGTGAACATATACCACACTGATCAAATTATGTCAGTTTAGCTCAGCTAGTAAAGCTTATTGTAAGTCAGTCAGTGGTTATATGTGACTGCCATGGCTGGTATTTGGTTATAAATTTGACCAGGATTACTTTCTATTGCCCATGATTTTCTGAATGATCATTTGATCTCTGGTAATGTATGATATGGGGTTTACATCCCTCATATAAATGAGTTAGTCAGAGCCAACCAGCTGCCAAACATATCCAGTTGGCAACACCAGACTGTTCGCACAAACACTGGGTCTGTGTTAACTAACCTCCAGTTCTTTGCATCATGTGAGATAGCTAATTCCACACTCTGAGCCTGAACTGTCAGGTTTCCTTCTTGAGATAATAAACACTTTCCATCCACTACTGTTGTGATTTTGCAGTTTAAGGGACAAAAACATCTTCCCATGTTGACCTCTTGAAGCTCATCAGCTGTCATTTCTTTTTCCTACCGGTCTTACTGATGACGTTGCTCTGAAACCCTTCTATTGAATTTGCAACACTTGGAAACACAGACATTTCTGAGGTCATATGGCTCCGCATATCAAATCATATGAGATATTGTGGTAATTAGCTTAAAACTAGTTCAGCTGGCTTAGCTATTTCTGATTGGAAGTGTTTAGCGCTGCTATCTGAATAGCAGTCGTGTTTGTCAGACCGCTGTGGAAGTCTCTCATTTTCTTATTCACGCTGTACATTATGTCTCTTTTCAGATATTTGTTGAAATGTAGATGCAAAGTAATCACGAGCAGCACACATGAGAGTCTCCCAGGGCAGACAGAAAGTTAACAAAGACACTTTGTTCTTGCTGAAATGTCTTTCAGGAACCTGACTCTTTTAGCACAATATGCAGCCATATCGTGCTTGAAACAGTATGGCAGCAAAATGCCATTTTCAGCCGTCTCACCAGCTCACAGTAGCCTTAAAATCTCTTGACAAACTGAATGGTCACTGGCTAGAAATGAAACCTGCTTTTGTCTTTCTCTGTCTGAAATCAAGCAGCCATAGTTTTAGAAAAAAAAAAAAAAATCAAATGGTAAATCTGCCATTATTGTCAGTGTATACTGATGGGGTGCTTAGCAAACAGTTACTTGAATCTTGGCGGGTTTATCATCTGTTCTGTCCGCCTGCAAGTGCCTCAAACAGAGATACTGATAAATAAGCCTTCGAAGATCTAAGGAACAAACCACTTCCTATGAACTATTCAACATAGTCCAGGGCTGAGACAATAATGCATTTGAGCAGCTCCACGTGTTTTGCGATGAGCAAGCGAGATGAATTGTGTCATTTAGCTGCTGCTTTTATTAGGTCCTGGTTGTTTTCGATCATCACTATTACCTGCAGTGCAACACATCCCAATGAATAAGACAGGGAGGAAACCGAGAGTGTGCTATAACCATCAACTCTGTGTATATATATATATATATATATATATATATGTGTGTGTGTGTGTGTGTGCATGTGTGTATGTGTCTACCCTGGGCCAGCTGGGGAACATCAGTGTTTGTGACGGTAGACCATGATTGAGATTGTGTCATCTCTCCTAGCCTGGAGCCCCAAGTGCATTATGGGTATGTCACACCATTATCCTAGACATTTGGCATATCTGAAAAGGAACACTGCCTTCTTTCCATTTCTCTCTTCCTCCCTCTCCGAGACTGAATAGTCCATATGTTATCGCTTGAGAGTTCGATGTTTCAGCATACTCCTCTCTTCCCTAAATCACCTTAAATCCTTAAGTCTCTATCTTACGGCTACAGTTCTGATCCTTTAGATCCTCTAGCCCATCCAAAACCATCCAACCAACCCAGGCCTTCAGTAAATTGGTGTATGTCTGTTGTGTAGGTCTCTCTGGTGGATGCAACGTGACTGATCCTAATCATTCACAGGCCGGGTGGTATCAGATATCCCGTTTTTCTGGGAACTGATCCTAGATTAGGTGCATTGTCCCTCGCTGTCACTGTCCCATAGCTACCCCCTCTGTTATGAGGGGAGGTCTGGTGATCGTTTTCATCTCACAAAGTCCATATCATGACAGGATTAGTTGTTACCGTAGTCAGATAAGGACCCAAGTGCAGATAAAAGCAGGAAACTGATGCTCAAATGGAGTTTTATTGACTTAGAGAAACAATTCTCACAACAGTGAACAGGCCTAACTAAACTAGACTTGACGACTGTCACTGTGCAGAACTAAAACTTGGGTCAAATAATTGAGCAGAGCTATTCTATCACCTGATAGAATTATGTTTAAATGAGTATCTGATGAAGACGAGATCTGCACCCAAGACTCAACAAGGGAAAGAAACAGTGCTTTCAGAAAGTATTCAGACACCTTTCCTTTTTTTTCACATTTTGTTATATTGCAGTCTCATGCTAAAATCGTTTACATTGATTTCTCCCCTCATCAATCTACACTCAATGCCCCATAATGACAAAGTGAAAACAGGATCTTAGACATTTTTGCAAATTTATTAAAGAGAAAGAGCTGAAATATTGACGAATTAACAGAAGCATTCAGACCCTTTGCTATGAAATTTAGCTCAGGTGCCTTTTATCTTTGAGTTGTTTCTACACCTTCACGCGATCGATGAGTCCACCTGTGGTAAATTCATCGCGATCTGGCCTTCGTGGCAGACGAAAGCATCTCCTCATTGAAAGATGCATGAAGTCATGGAGTTTGCAGAAAAGCGATTTTTTTGTCTGATGAAACTAAGCCCTGTTTGGCCTCAATACCAAGTCATGTCTTCAGGAAACCAGGCACCACTCTCTACCTCAATACCATCCCAGTGATGAAGCATGGTGGTGGCAGCATCATTTTGAGTAGCAGGGACTGGAAGACGGTTTAGGGTTGAGAGATATTCTTAATGAAAACCTGGACCATATTGCTCAGGACATCAGACTGGGTTCAGTGGACAATTCAAAGCACACACAATGACCCTACGCACATAGCAAAGAAGACAGAGGAGTGACTGTGTAAATGTTGTTGAGTGGCCCAGCCAGAGCCTGGAATTGACCCCAGTCAAAGATCTCATCATGACTAAAAATGTCTGTCCACTGTCAATCCCTGTCCAACCTGATGGACCGTAAGTAAATCTGCAGAGAAAACGGCTAAAGATTCCTAAATCCAGGCGTGCAAAGCTTGTTGGATCGCGTTCAAGAAGATGAGGCTGTGATCACTTCCCAAAGAGTTGAGGGTCTGAACATCTGTGTTAAAGTGACATTTCAGAAACACAATACCTACACAATAGTGATCTGATGCTATATATATATTGTCTCTTTTCAGTATTACCCTGTTAATGCTAATTTCTGAACTTGCTGTAGGTCTCAACAGTGCTAAGCTAATTTAATGCTTGGCCAAGGTCACTTAAAAGAACCAATCAACAGTTTAGAAACCAACATGTTCAGCAAACATTAAGTTCTATAACATATAATATTTAACCAGAAAAGGTCTCATTGACATTAACAATCTCCAAGACAGGCAGCAGCACAAACTACAGACAAGTAAATTAAATGAGATAGAAAACAAAGCACAACAGACAGTATTACTACTCATGCATTGAATCCAACAATGTCAGTTAAAGCAACAACCCCTGCGATTCTCTCTCCTTGTCTTTCAAAATGGATTTAAGAAAACAGATCATGGAGTTATATAACTTTCTGTAACACATTCCAGTCTGAGAGTTCAGCCTATTCCCATTTTCTGTACATTCATGTTTGGTACAGACAACACGTTAAAGTCCCGTAATCACAATGAGTACTGTCACATCACACTTGTGAAAAATACACAGAACAATGCAAATAGTTAAAAAAGTTCTATATGAATCAATTTCTGCTAACATGGCTGTGCTGTTATGATAAATATAACAGCCATCCTACTCTTTGGATGTCAATCTGGATCCACTGTTTTTGACAAGGGTGGCACGTAGGCTAGGTTAAAAATGAAACTTTTTCTACCAAGTTAATAAACCAACTTTTAAACTGACGCGTCATCAATTAGCATTAATAGCTTGTAGGTTCACTAAGCAATAAATACAAAGATAAAGTTTAGAAGAAAATTCATTTAGAAGTCATCAGACAGTTGTCTTCTAAACATACTTACAGTTTGGTGCTTCTTCTAAGAGATATTCCCCTCCTGCCATTCTGTTCCTATCAGGGGCTATCTGTGTCAACAGACCCTACTCTCTCCTACATCTCCCTCTGTCAGGGGCTATCTCTGTCAATGCCCACCCTCCCTCCCCAGCTCTACCACAGCTAATAGGCCTGTCAGCACTGTGACATTGCGGGGTCGAACCACGTGACATCACTGGACGTCAGAGCCGCTGCCCATTAGCGAGCGCGACTTGCCTGTAATGTCAGCACCGTGACACGCCTGATACACTCGCTTACACACTGACCATGATATCATATTAGCCGAGAGGTCAAGGAGGAGCCACCCTAATGAATATCAATAGGATGCTATACTTTGAATGGCACATGGTTTTTGCGTCAGTTTTTGAAATTGCTGGTGAAAATTTGACTCCCTGTGCAGGAAGCGGAGACGCGGCGAGGTCAGGATAAGCTTTAACAAGCGGGGGAAGAGTCAGCAACAGGATGATTAATTAGTTAACAATTTATATTAATGTTCATTGAAAGACCTCAACTTAGAGCGCAATTAATTCTAATTAAAAGAGCAGCTACGGTTATGTCGGCAAGTAAAAAAGAAAAAAAAAAAAACCCTAACAATATAATCAGGCTAATTAAATGGGGGTGGTCTGAAACCCTGCAGTTATCAGGAGCCGATGATGCCTGAAAATCAAGTGAAGTTGATCCATGTGTTTATGCACAAACACATAAAACAGCTTGTTTTACAAACAAGTCACAACAATATCTCAATTCATTACAAGTGCTGGAGATCACACAAGCAAATCATGATGCAAAACTAAATCATGTGTTTTCTGAGATGCAGAGAAATTGAAACAAAAACAGAGGTTTATATCAGTTCCAGACCTTTTTTTTTTCATCTCTTGATTCCTTTATTTCTAAATCTGCCCTCCCTGTTTTTCTTCAACTTTCAAATCCCCATAAGACAACGGGAGATTGACGTTTGTTCGGCAGAGTTCACGGTGGAGGAGCTGGTGTGATGCACTGAGCCCACCCAAAACTGTCAAGGCCGACAAAGAGCTCGTCTCCTTGCCGACGCCAGCTGAGATATCACCACGCATGTCACCGCAAATGGACCACATCCTCTGTGTGTGTGTGTGATAAGGCCACTCACCTCCATATGACCTGATCTCTCTTCTCCTGGCTTCCTCTGTCTTTCTCCCCCATTCTACATCCTCCACTTTTTGTCACTTTAATTCAATATGCCCTCCTTCCTTCCCGCTCCACTGCTGTTCCTGACGCACACACACACACACACACACACACACACATACATGCAAATGTTAAAACTTCTAAACCTCTTAGATAAGACTCCCCGTGCCAATCACCCTTCTCTACTTTTACTCGCTGTGACAACCTTCTGTCCATCAAACGCCACAATTGTCGCCTTATGTCTGATGGTGTTCGGTGTCACACACCAGCTTTAGCTTGTCACACTCCATCCGTCTGTCAGACTGTCACTCCACTGTGGCCCTGCTTTCAATCAGGCCTGTCAGTCAGCTTGTCCCCAAGCCGTCTTTTGGACTCCCCGTCCGTCAAACGCCAATTTAATTTGTTCATCAGTTTGCGAGTCCTTTCGCCGTCTTCCTCTCAGTATCATGGGACCTACTTGAAAACAACCATAAGCTAACACTTACATAACAGGTCACAAAGCTACCAGGTAGCTCAGAGCCAGGCAGCGCTGACTGACATCTCATGATTGAACCTGTTCAGCGGTGACACGTCCCAGGCTACCTTGATCTTATGGCTGGTTTGGGAAATGATGGAAGTGGGTGCTAGGAAAACTTCATTCTCTTTCTCTCTCTCTCAGTCTCTTTTTTAATCTAACTTTGCGTGTCAAAACGTCAATTCCACACCAAGGGGATGTGACAAGCTCCAGGGCCCGGGGGGGACGGCTCCAAATAGAAGGCCCTGGTACAAATTGATTTTGATTTTCCTCCAAATCAGTCAAAGTGTTTAGCTTTAATGCGAGCTGATCAGAGAGCCACTCGGAGCACGACAGGACGAGGAGAGCGGGACAGTAACTGGGGAGATTAGCCCTGTCACTCCAGAGATCAGTGCCCGTCACTGCTCACACACACACACACATCCAGTACCACGCATGAAATCATCATTTGTTGCACTTATGCTTTTAGCACTCATGTCTATGCTCATAAACACGCACGCAAATATCATGATTTGTTGTTCACACAACCACACTGCTTCCCTCAGCATACACAAATGCACACCTTCTCTTCTTATCACCATATCTGTCAGCTGTGTAGTTGCAGACATCAAGGTAGAGAAGTTTCCAAAACCCGACTGGATCTTTTTACATAACACCTCTGAAAACTGCATGAGAGTCATGCACACAAACATACTCAAACACACACACACAACTGTCTTTTCCTGTAGCCTATGTAGAGGATATTGGGGAAAGTAAGTGAGTGGAGTGTAGTCTCTGCTGACATTGTCATACATATTCAAGGAATGCTTATCTTGTAAGAGTAGTTTGTTTATAGCGAGACACCACATGAACACATTTTAATGCTTTATTTAACCCTGCAGGTGTATTCAGCGTGCATTCTCATAACACTGCTGTGCTAAAGAGAATTTTGATGGCGGGCGCTGTTTAAAAAAAGTGTCCGTTCACGTTTCAGAATGTTCCACTTTCTCACTCTCCTGATAAAACTTGGCCAGAAATGTAAACCATTTCATACCAGGAGCCAAACGAAGAACATAAAGTATTTATCCCTGGGACTTCATTTTAAGAGACTATGTATTAGTTTTAAGAATCTACTATTACACTTTCATTCACAAGTAGATATCACTCCTAATGGGAACAGTGATGCTGGACCTTGGACTGAAGATATAATCTTGCTCTTTATATAAAAAAAATGTTTACTCATGTACTGTATGCAGAGTCAAATAAATCGGGTATCCCTCTGGCATGGTGCCTCATCTGGGGAAAATTCTGACTTTTCCCCTACAGAACTGACAGCTGGAGCTACTGATAGTGACTTATTAGTGAATATCATTTCAATAAACTTCAACTACATGTCCTCCTGTACTGCTTCCCAACAGAGAAAAGATTTGACAACAGGTTAATGTCTGTCTCAATGGTAGCGGAATCTTGAACGTGCTGGTTATATTCTGTGATCAGTGATGAGTGTGACAGTGTGCACAGTCACATATTTCTTCCTTTTCGCTGAGATGTTGGCATTTGGGAAAGTGGGGATAAGGAATAGGAAGTTTGCAACATTGCCTCCTCTCAAAAAGTTTTACAAAAAGTGATTTCATGTGTGGACACACGTGTGACACAAACTCTTGTCCATGCAAGCATTTATTCAGTGTGGTGAAATGGTCAGTCAGACCAACACAAAGTGACTCATAGATGTTCAGTTCAACAAGGCAACTTTCAACTTTTTTTTTAATTTCCAAAAACAGTCAAGTGAGTAAAACCACTCCAGATCCGTCCTACGCTAAGCCAGCAAACATCTAAGTGGTAAATGACATCCACATATTGCACATCAGCTCGCGGATGGAAAAACCCAGAATTCTGGTGAAAAGGGGTTTTGATCAGATGTGAGTAGTTTTCACCACAGTATTCATCAAATGCAATACAACTTTATACACGCCGACATGTAAAAATTCAGTTGATTCCGAGTCAAGACCAACGCTTGAGACAAAGACCGATCTCGAGTAGTACAGCACTGGCTCACTTTTTCATCCATCACACACCTGAAATTTGCTTTTCTACTAACCACGATCTTTCCCCAACCTTAACTAAGTGTTTATTGGCTTTTTTTTTTTTACACCGGAAAGTCTGAAAACATAGTTTTTCTTACTTTATATATATTTGATCAGATTAGTCTTAGTTTTCCATTGCAATTATGCATGTCCACTTAAGAATTAGACGACATACCTACGTCCTGTCTTATCACCTGCATGATACTTGCAGTTGATTTTGAGTTTTTTCTAACTGACTCCTTATAAAGTTGTCGCATTGAATGTCAATTACACATTTGGTCCAACTCATACTCATACTTTGACTAACTGAACACAACTGAAAAGTAGTCTGAATCAAATGAGGTAGGTGTGAAAGGTTGCCTAACCGTAAACCATATCTCAACTAGGGCTCTCTGCCTGAATCAGGATTTTAAGGGTCAATGACATAACCTGACATTATTGTTGACATTTTTCTTCAATGCACCTCACTACCAATTGTGAGAAACATATTGGTACCGGCCTTTACCCAGTTACAGTTCAGCTTACCTGCTGAGGAGCCAGCCCACTAAACTCCTATAACAGGCTACATGTCAAGTCTTATGCTTATGATAGACAAATAAAAAAGTACATGTCCTGGTCATAGGTCACTTGTAAAATCCTAGCTCTCCATCTCTCCTACCTGTCTGGCTGTTTGAAGTGCTGTCAGCTGTAGAGTCCATCACACTAAATAGTGGAGGATGTTGTACCAGCGTCTAGTTCAAAAACAGTTTAGCTGACATCACCAACATTTACTGTAACAGTGGAGCTGAGAGCATCAGAACACAGTCAGAAATGAGTCACGCCGCCCTGCATAGTGCTGCCCTGCATCGTGCTGCCCTGCTTGTTTCCATCACAGTTAGTTTTTATATAGCTCATTCATTTTGAGAGTTTTTCTCTTTGTAAAAGTTTACAACCATGCCATGCCACTGTAGCGTGTTACTATGTGCACTGACGCAGCTTAAAAGTGATTCCACTGGCGAAATGTGAATTGACTCAGGGGCTTCTTGACTGATGATTTCAATCATCGACATTTAGAACACAACCCTAACCTCAACCAATGTTTAAAGGTGTGTTCAGACTAGAGCTGGGAATCTTTGCCCGAACCCATCAGGACCCGAGGGGACCAGTGGGCATAATTTGCGTGGTAAATATGTGAGCATGTGATGCATTTCGATCTGCGCGACATTGCGATCATTCAGACATTTGTAGTCCTGAATAAAAAATGTTCAAAATGTATAGCACAAATGACTCATTCTTGACTGATATGCCATATGGGCACATTTGAATAACGTCGGGCTGCAAACGGGTTCAGGCTCTACTAAGCTGTCAATCAAAATGGGCCGCGCCGGGCTTGGGTTCAATTCTACCGGGCCCGGGCCAGGTCGGACTTGACTTCTATGGCCCGTTTCATACTCTAGTTCAGACAACTGGTGCACTGCCAAAATGTTCTGCATGCGAGTTCATGGACATAAATGACTATTTTCAAATTGTTTGTGTAACAGGGCCTACCATCTGAATAACTTGCATGCTGTACTGTAAATTTTGTTAGCTTACAAGGTGTTGTAGAGTCATGTCTGTGTTTCTAATACAAAGACGTGTCCTATAAACTACATTACACATGTTAGAAGACCTTTCACACCCTCTTGCATTCATTAATTCTAAACTCTGAATACTGAGCACACTTTTGTACCATACAGAAACTAATTGTTGCACCAAGTAATCTATTGGCCAATCCAGTGTGTTGTTAGTCAGTATGAAATGAACTCTACAAAGAACTACATTTTGTAAACTTAGACATTTCTACTGATTCTTTGATACTTTGGAGAAGGCACATGACTAATTGCAGCACACCATCACCCTGTAGCTGAGAAAGTGTAGTGTTGGGTATGGGGACGGACAAGATGCCCCTGGCTTCACCACTCAGTACATCTCCCTGTGCCGGTGTCTGCTCATTTGCAAGAGCTTGATGGCCTTGAACTCTCTGAGTGGATGAGAAGTGACAGCATCAAAGCCTGAGCTGAGCCAGTCAAACTTCACAGCCCCTCCTGTCAGCAAGAAAATCCCACGGGGAGGGAGGAAGGCAAGGAAAGAGAGAGGGATGGAAAGAGATAGAGACAAAGGAGAAGTTCTCAGGGAGGCAACGCAACTCAGCCCATCATTGTAGTTCACGAACAACCCCGTTCCCATTACCATGGACCATGCCAACTGGTCTTCAAACACTAAGAGGTAAAAAGCCTTGCTTAACAATAACACTGCTCCTTGAATATATGCATACATATCTATGCATATTTACAGCCATATATTTCTTACTCCTACCGCTGGTCTCACTTCCATGCCAGTTTAAGTCGTGTTATGTTTTTTATAGACTTTAAAAGGCCGGAGAGAGGATCAGAGGCCTGTTTCCCATGAGGTCAGCACTTTTCCTCCAGCACCAGGGATGGGCTTTAAGGTGCCTTGTAATGTGCAAGGAGACAGGACCTAATAGATTGATACACAGGTTTTGACATGCTTTTTGAGCGTGCAGGCCCGCTGTAATTGGCCACGTCATCATGCATTAAATTAACGTTATATAGAGGAGTGCCCTGAGACGAGTGTCTTTGCCCGATCCGTCAGCCATCAGTGCAAAGTGCATGTGACAGGCTTCTCTGGGAGATGAAGAGAGAGGAGGAGGGAGGTGCTTTTTTAAACTATTACTCTGGTGGACATCTGAGCTCAAACTCTCCCCACTCGATGGCTTGCTTTCTAGTCATCTAGAAGCCATCCAGCCATCAGGGACACATTCACACCTGATATGCCAGAATAATTTACCTCAACTAGCCCACAGGATAGAAAACCAGAGGTACTCTCAATGTAGAGGAAATACTTGAGTAACAGCTCAGTCCTAAGTACTTTTGAAAGTTCACTTCTCTCTCTTTTTACAGTAGTTGGTTTGTGGTCTATTGGCTTCTCTCTTTTTTTTTTTTGTAAACATAGAATGTGGCAACAGGCATCATTGATATGACATAATTCCACATGCTGAAAACAAACCCCCCCAAATTCACTTTGTTCTGATGAGTCCAATTTGAGATGTGTGAGAGAGAAAGAAATTGGATGTCATCTGCATGTATGGTTCCCAACGTGAAGCATGGAGGAGGAGGTGTGATGCTGTGGGGGTCACTTTGCTGATTACACTCTTTTTGATGTATTCAAAATTTAAAGCACAATTAACAAGCATGGATACCATAGTATTCTGCTGTGGTTTGAGCTTAGTGGGACTATCATTTGGACAATGATCCAAAACAAACCTCCAGGCTATGAAGGACTATTTGACCAAGAATTCATGGGACTAGCTAATGCTAAGCTAAGTATCTGTGCTGCTCATTGCTAGTAGGATCCCTTGTACATTGTATTTTCTTGTCAATGTTTGTATGGTTGCATTTTTGTTGGCTCTTTCACTAAACAACGCCACTGCTCTGCTTTTGCAGTTCAGATTCATATTTGCGATGAGCACGAATTATTCATGGCTTCTGCTTGCAGGTAATGTCATGCTGATGAACCTCTTGTATATTCATTTGCATTGGTGTTATTTAAAAACTTTGTGATGATTCTGGACCGTGGGTTTCTGTTGCTCTTTTGTTTTGGGGGGTTACAATGCGCTGTTTGCAATATTCTTCACAATGATTGACTCATTCAAAGCTGTGTGGCTCATAACAGTCATATTCATGACACTTCATGACACATCACTGTTACTCTGATCATGCTCATACCAATATTGTTTACTCCTGCAGCTCCCTCCACCGCCCCAAACTCCTTCTCATGTGCCATTTTATGTTGTTGACGTAACTAAGATTTAAGTTTATGTATCTGTTTATTACGGGGGATTTGCTCTCTCAGCAGAATCTGCATCTTGCTTTGACTTATTGAAAGCTCCCTCAAACAGCAGAGCTTTTTCCGACAAACCTTACTCTGTAACCATTTGCTATGAATGGTCAATTCTTAGACAGAAGTGTCTCTGAGTGAAATTCTTTTTCTCTTTAGATGATCTGTCTGACTTGGCTTCTGAACCACTTCATTAAATGAGTGCTAAGTTTCAGCGATCTTTTGACTGGGCCTTCTAAAACATTACCCAGCCCCAGTCTGTCCCCTGTGAACCCACATGATGACTTTCCACCAGTGTCTTTGTATTTTCAGTATTATTATTGTAATGATGAGTGCCTGAGTTACTAACATGTCTACATTTCATCTGATAGCCATCCAGGGCCATGGTGGCAGTACAGCAGTGCAGTGTGGTAATCCTCGATCACTTTTATGCTCATATTGTGTTTGCATTAATGCTTTCATGTAGCTAAGAAATGTTTGGTCTGAATGACATGAAAATACTGGTTCAAACTTAGATGATTGACCTTTGTATGTGATTGGCTTTCCTGTGAATTTCGTTGAGTTCATACAATCAGAAGTGAGCTCGCCAGAAATTCTGGCTGTGTTCTGAATCATAGGTACGATGTCAAATGCAGTATGTCAAATGTCCGCTGTCCAATGGCGTACTGTGAGGCAGGCTTTCAATCAGCACACTGTGTCTGGTAAAAGGCATGGTTGGATATAATAATCAAGAGTGATGGCGAGGGCAACCTTTTGCCATTTTGGGGGTCCTATTGGGTGCAACATCAAAATCAGACAGTATTAAAGAAGTCAGATTTTCCATCAAGTTAGCTACTGAAGCTACTTAAATTTTCAGCAGGCCCTCACACCAATCAGTGACAACATCTGGACCTTCTCAGCATGGGCAGCTAATGACATTCTAATCTGTCAAACAAGGCCTCAATTCAAAGAAAGGAATGGAAACTCAATCATTAGCTGCGATGGGAATTAGAGTTGGACTGTGCTCAGGTATGTGCAAATGGCACTCAGATTAGTTTGCGCGGGTGAAGAAATGATTAAAAAGTCTCACCTCGGGCCCCTTCTCACCTTAGGCCTGCTGCTTTTATGTGAATGGCACATGTGCGTGTCCATACGTGTGTGTGTGCATAAAATGCCCACCAGAACGTGTGCGTATGTGTGTGCGTGTGTGAGTGTGATGGAAACACTGACTCCTCTAATCTTTAAATTACCTCCGAAAAAGAGAGCGCTGACCTTTACACAGAAGTTATATAAAGTTCAATTTAACAAGCCTCTCCTCTATGATTTATTAACCTGAAATCTGAAGTGGAGCCTATTCCTTTACTGCTGTGCCACTTGGTTCTGCTGCAAGTAGTCATGGGCAGAAACTAAAAAAGTATCACCTGTGGAGAATTTCAAGAGTTTGCAACTCTTTCCAAGTTTGTATCGGTGTGAGTTACATGCTCTCATTGGGTTTTGTCTCAGCTATTCCCCAGCTGAACATTAGCGCTTGTATATTAGCTCGTGTGGCAGCTCAAAAATGACTCAGGCATTGAAAAGCAATCATGAAAAGTGAGTCATGGTTCTCTGCCGCATGTGTCAGTTAATTTCCCCCCTCTTTGGTCTTTGGTTTTCTTTGGCTGCTGGTGTCATTTCATCCCCTCACCTCCTTCCCTACTCCTCTCTTGTTTAAAAAAAAAACCTCCCTTCCCTCTCACTGTACAGCTTGAGCTCAAAAGAGCAGGTTTATTTTCTTAAGAACGGGAAGAAAGGAGGGGCAGTTGTAGAAACAAGTAAGGGGTGGGGGGAGCGAGACAGGCTGAGAGGACAGAGGTAAACAATTGAGATGAGAGGGTGAATGACACAGAGAGAGAGAAAGAGAAAGATGGAGAAAAAAGGGGGAAGGATGGGAGGAGGGAGATCTCCAAAGAGCAGCTATGCGGTGTTTGAAGCAGGAAGCTGGCTAGACAACAGAGGCAGCTTTTATTCCACAGACACAATGAGCGAACGCCACAATGGGAGTCATGCCGAGAGCAGGCCTGCACTACACCGCGCCGCACACACAGGATTAAAGCGAGCGCACACTTCAAGATCCACCCCATGAAAGGAAAGGGAGGGGATATATCTTACACACAGACACCAACAGAGAAAATAGAACACAAAACGCTATCTGGGAAGCTCCTATTGATGAAGACATTTTTGTGAATAGTGTGATGTTTGCTCACCTTTTCATGATAACTGTGGGTACACTGTGTTTGCCATGCACCTTTTTTTTGGTGTTATGAGATGATCCCAGCATTAGGGGGTGAAAGGGGGTGACAGGCGCCTAAACAAACCACTTGTCCAAATCGTCTCTTTGTCAGTTATTCTTTTCTTTTTTCATTTTTTATTTTTTATTTTATCCTCCTTCCCTCAGTACACCTGGGCCTTGATGCCACTCTCCTGCTCTGTGTCTAAAGCTGTCGAGACAGATTTGCATAGAAAAGCCCTTTGCATATCAAACAGCTGGGACGCAGAGCTCACATCATCTCTCATTGATTTACAGGGAGATGCATGTTGTGCTGACACGCTGGAGTGCATGTCCCCTTTACCTCCATCTGCCCTTTGTAGGCATATCTTAAACGATCACCGGCGGCTGTGGCGAGAGGGTGTGTGTGCGCATGTGTATGTGTGTGTGTGTGTGTGTGCTTGTGCACGTGTCTATTCTGCCCCATAGTGCAACAACGTGTACTTGTGTGACAGAGGACGTGTGTTTGAACGCACAACACTACCTCCTTCACAACCCCCCCCCCCCCCCCCCCCCACACACACACACACACACACACACACACACTCACTCCCGGTCAGCCCTTTTCTTGACAGGGTGCAGCGTGGCTGCTAATAAGGGTATTCGTCACGCCAGCAGCTCGCCTGTGACAGCACTCTCCAACCGGCCGCCTCACAATTGTCCCTCAAATATGAACTTATCATTTAATTACACTTGGGGAGGGACTTGATTGCCTTGTCAAGATGCAGGTTAGTTAAGAGGAGAGAGATCTTGGCCGGCGACGACCCCACCGTCCTGACAAGCCGCCCTGCTCATCACAGGATCATCTCGGCCTCGCGTCCTCATTTCATTTCTCCACCTCTCTCGCTCTATAGTTGCACTTAATCACATGGTTTTTAACTCATCACCCTTTTAGCAGGTTTTAAGAGAGGTTGCCTTCAGGACGTGAGGCAGTTAAGTGTATTTTCCATTGTACCTCTATGCAGTTTCATATCCCCATTTGTTTTCATTTATGAATGCAGTTTTGTGTGAATTCAGAGTTATCCAGTTTGCTGGTGGGTAAGTGTCGGCTGTTTTGCATGTTGAAATCCCATTCCTTTCGCTTGCCCTAAATTAGTCCAGTGTCTGAGGTAATGAAATCACTCACGACATTAGGAAGTAACTTGGCATTTCTTTTTATTTCCTGTGCAATGCTTAACAGTTCTCCTGGGGGAAACAGGCTCTTGCCAATGAAAGTTCCACCCTGGCACGAGCTGAGACTTCACAAATGAAGACATATGTCACTAAGAGAGAGAGAGACTGGAGCAAAAAGGCCTGGAGAACTTTTTAATCCGGCACATACCTCTCTGTTAACAAAAAGGCCTCATAAATTCAACCTTTCCAATGAGACACAAATGAAATTTGGAGCCTGAAGTTTTGGCCATTTCTCTCCTGGATGATTGGAATGAATATGGGGTAGTTAAAGTTTAATATCCTATTATGTGTGTCTGTTTAACTTGCCTGGTTGCCTGGACTGTCAGGGACCTCTCTCTCTCTCTCTTTCTTTCTTTCTTTCTTTCTTTCTTTCTCTCTCACTCTCTGGGATTTTTCAATATTTTCCAGGGCTTATGAGCATTTGTAACAGCCCAAATATGCTTTTTCATTCAACACGTCGTGCCTCCGGAGCAAGATATGTGTCATTCAGAAGTCTGTTGCCGTCGATGTGACTCACAAAACGCTGCACGATATGTAAACCGGCTCAAAGTGTGCAGCTACAGAAAAAGACATTTCAGCTGAAAAATGGAAAAATGTTACATAATAAGTGACAGAATTTATAAAAATGTATGAAAATTACCAAGCAACTCATGACAAAAGACAACAACTGTCATTTACACAGCACATTTCAAAACAATGTACAAAGTGCACAGTCACCTTTAGTTTGAAGTCTGGATCGAGGGACTTCGAGCAGTCTGAGATTCAGTTTAAAGTACACATGGGCTCCAAAACGTGTGCAAGAGCCAGACCATAATCTCAAAGTAATGAGTCAAGTCCTAAAATCAAATCTTAAATTCAAATGGAGTTCAACACAAAGAGGCTAACACGTGCTCGCTCTAGTTTGTTCAAGTTTTGCCGCAGCATTCAAGCATATAACTTGAACACACAACTGGTCATACTGTTCTGAAATTGGTGCCACTTTCAAATGGCACTTTTTATCGGCCTTCTTTGAAGGAGTTACAAATTGCAACTGACAGTCAGCCAGGGGGATTTTTACACAACCTAGAACAGCAAATTGAATTATTGATGGCTTATGACTGATCTATACAAGGAAAAGTAGTAAATTATTTACTAACTGTTAAAAAACAATTTGCAAAATGTAATATATAATATAATATATCAAATGGTATGAGAATAAATAAGCATCTCTCATAACGGTGTCTAAATATGTGGTTATAGCCATGGATACGCATTTTTGTGTTTTTCACATATGTGCATGTGAATAACAGAATTTCTATAACAGGGAAAGTAACGCTGTGACAGCAGAATGACAGGATGGAAAGAAAAGATCACTACATAAAGTGAATTAAAGGTCCATTGTGTACTTCAGGGTCATTTATTTATAATGTCTGATCAAGTCAAAAACAAAGACCTGCAGAGTTCAACTGCCATGTTTCTACAGTAGCTTAAAACGGACAAACCTAACACTGGCTCCACATTGTGCCTTTCGTATAGAAGGTGAGCAGTATTCAGTTTATTGTAATGTACAACTTTACCACTTTAGATACCAAATCCTCCACACTGAACCTTTAACAAAGCATCCTTGTATTCAAAATAATTGCATTAAAGGTCTGACTAATGCTGACACTGATAATAAGTAGGCTCTAGAATTTTTCAAAGCGCAACAGTTGACTTTTGTCAAATTTGGTTACTCTGTGGAAAACCTCCAAATAACTGAGCCATCGTTCCAAATTAAAGTCAGCAGTAAGGCAGGAATCTGATTACTGACTAATGTATGTATATGTGGATTTCACACTAACAAACAGTGCGTGTAATCTAGTTTCTCATGCATACTGGTATGCACGTACCAAAAATTGATTTGATGGAGAGACAGACAAGAGACAAGTTCAGATCATGTGCAGAGCATTTCTTCAGACAAGTTACACTCATATCAGCTCTGTCTTCTCATATCTCATAATTATTATTTTGTTCTTTTTCTTTTCTTTTCTTTTCTTTTTTTTACCATGGCCCTTTTCCCTTTCCACACCATGACTGTGATAAACCTGGTAATGCGCTGAATGCACCGTACACACATTCCACATCTGCATCACATTCTGATGTGACAAGCGTGGAGGAGTAATTGATTACATTAATAGCTAATTGCTGGCTCATAATTGGATCTGACTCAATTAAAAAACCTCTGGGTGATAGTAATGAAACAGGGCGCTGCGGCTGAGCGGGTGGCGCCGCGCGGCCACGCTAGTCGGGGTGCCACAGGCAGATAGAGAGAGAGAGAGAGAGAGAGAGAGAGAGAGAGAGAGAGGAGGAGGGGGGTAGGGATGGAGAGTGAGCTCTTGATACACCTGCAATGCTAAATCATAAGCGCCTCACTAGATAGAGGCTGGCCTGGGAATGCTTTGTGCTGTTTTTGCAATTCCTCAATGCGGATTTATATCTTTTGCTTTGGGAAAGGTTGTAATATTTCACCGGGTGTGCGGCGATGGGGAGTGCACATGCGAGGATTTGGAGTGGGGGGTTGTGGGAGGGTTGGGCTTGCTGAAATACGGTATCAGCATATATTGTAATTTCATTTTGATAAGGCCATGCTTATAGCCTGGTAAGGCTCATCTTGAGCAGAGTGAGGCGGGTGTTATTTTACATATTCCCCCAGCTCAGGGACACTGAGGTGCCATCATTAGCAAGGCTGCACTAAAAGGGGATAGGATCTGCAAATTAGGACAGGTGCTCAGCTCGCGTCGCTAGAGCACAACACACTGGGATGGTGTGATAACACAAACCTGGCTTGAAGTCAGTTTATTTCCTGAAATGCAGATTTGATGTGTGCTGATATTTATCTCTGTACATGTGTTTAGTTGAGTTTGCATGCAAATGGGTACATATTAATATTCCTGCACAAGTGTGTATCTTGTGTCTTAATCTCCACGTGCGTGGGTGTAAATATGTGCGCTTCTGTGTATTTCTGCGTCTTTGTAGCTTCCATTCTGTCTGCGTGCTTGTGTGTGAATGTGTGTGTGTGTGTGTGTGTGTGTGTGTGTGTGTGTGTGTTGCATTCCCTACCTCCGCCGCCCTGTCAGAATTTCTTTTCAAAGCCGTCTGATCGGGTCGGGCCTCGTCAGCCTGTCACCGAGGCCGGCGTTTCATTAGGGCTGCCGCTCTCCGTCCGTCCGCCCCGCCAAGCACAAGAGCTCAAACACATGCGCAAATTAAATCGACATCCAAACTCACTCCCATACACAAAGCAATTTAAATGATATTCATTAGAGCGATGACAAGTCCTGATGAGCCTTTCAGTACTGCGGAGAGGAAGGGGGAGAGAGACGGAGAGACAGAGTGAGGGGATGGAGGACTCTTTTCTTTTTTTTTTCTCCCCCCCATCAGATTTTTGCCAGCTATGTTTCATGGGCACTCAGGCATAGCGCCCATCAACGCACCTCCACTTAAATAAAAGAAGAGATTAAAAAAATGCAGATGCAATGAGCTTCCTTGTGCGTCTCAGAATACTCACCTGTCCAGCTCACCTCATTCCTCCCGAACATCCCATTTCATCCCTCCTTGTCTTTCTGTATTTGCATTGAGCTATGTTTCTTAACAAACTCAGCCCCAAGCACAGAACTTCTTATTGATTATTAAAAAAAAAAAAAAAAATGTTACACATATATAGTTTCAGTCAAAAAGAAGGGGTATTTTTTTCTTTTTTACAGCAAATAAATAAAAATCTGCCATCTGGTATGTATGTTATATCATGACAGTTGCAGAAATAAGTGATGACCTCGAGGTGATTGTAGTACTTAAAATCAAAATCAAAACACTAACAGGCATTCAAAGTTGTGTAACTATCAACCTTAACTGCAGCAATTAGTCTAAAAGTCTGCAGGCAGCCAGGAGTATTATCCGCAGGCTCACAGGCTAACAGTAACAGCCTAATGTACTGAATCCACTGTCTGACTCTGGTAGCTGCATTAACAAACCTGCCGAGCCCCGAAGCTCCTGAGCAGGCTGCAGTTCAGCGTGTACAGGAAGTACTGAATTAAGTCAGGTTGAGTCGAGCGTACAGGTTTGTAGTACCGAGCGGTCCCAGCAGCGAGCACATACTTTATATAGCTACAGTAAGCACAGAGCGGAGAACACGTACTGTATCAATCAGTCACCACCTGCACTGCTTCGAGCTAAACGCTGTCACACGGAACACACGGTGTGCTGGTTCATCCATAATCAGACTCTGAGTCTGACATCATGTTCATTATGTCGTCTGCCTTTTTCTGATTGGGTTGTTAGTTTGTTCTTACCAAGTGAGTGATGCATCTGTGTCATTCAGCGTCATTTTTATTTTGTTAGAGGCAGTTAACTTTACATGCAATGATCAAAGACATGCCAATTTAAGAGTTGTTACTTCTAAACGTACAGCAGCCTGTGTGTCTGGCTTCCACAAAGAAGAGGCAATTCTGAGATTTCTTTCAAAATACATTAAATATGCTGGAAAAATAGCTGCTGAAAACAAGTGAAGACTTTGAACGATATATTACTGAAATGTGGAGTTAGAGGTTCAATCACTTTTTCACCAGTTTTCAGTCCAGGATTTTGTGGGCGGTCCTTAAAAGGTGGCTTGATGACACGCTGAAGCCACCCTGAGCCCACTCCTGCACCCCTAGCAGAGATATAGAGATGAATTTATCTCGCTCAGAGTGTTTCAAAGTTAGTCATGTCATTTTCTTAACTCATCTGACACGTTTCAGTCAAAATGGCTGCTTGACCGCTGCTATGAGTGGGTGTGGCTTCATTCCGAGGACACGCCCCCACAGTTCTGGAGCTGAGAATTCATTTTTACCTGATTTTGACACCTAATTTCACACACACACACACACACACACACATATATATATATTATATCTTCACACAGACTTTAATGCTTTCCAATTCTCCTGCACCTACATGTGATGTGTGTATAATTGCGCAGTAAGGTGATGTTCCCATTCTTCCCGCCAACAAACCTCTTTTTCCAATCATGGAAATAACAGTCAGTCAGTAAGCGCATCACCAGGCCTTTTTGTCAAAAGTGCTGTGCAATTCCGAGGTTTGGTGTGTGTATGTTGGATTGACTTGAAATAAACTACAGTGTGTGTGTGTGTGTGTGTGTGTGTTCATGGTAATGACAGAACATGTCCCCCAGCACAGCAGCGTGGCTCACTGATGTGTTTTGGACAACAGTGTAGCTCTATGGCACAGAGGAATCAGGTATATCAGGCTTTGGACACTCAGACAATGTTAGTCAGATCAGTGCAGTGTTGTTTTTTTGGTCTTTACATGGATTTGTTAACTATAAGAAATTATATAAAGTATTGTGAGCCTCATCCTTTAACATCTGTAAGTCATTTACTTTCCATCAAACACTTCTAATTATTCCACATATTTATAGCCGTGACAAGTCAACACTGTCAACTGATTCTGATGTATGGAAACGTCACAACCATTCTCTCTCCCCCTCTATTATTTTCTCTGTCTTTTCAGGCACAAGCCAATTAATTCAGTCCTCTCCTCACAGCCCCTAATTAACCCCTTCAGGACTGAAATTATGCTTAACACTGGTGATTGAGGCCAAGCCTGAAATTACCCATCCTGCTCCGTTGTAATGACAAAATTCATGTCCTTGGTTTTGAAGTGTGCGTGTGTGTATGTGCGTGTTTGCGCTGCCACGCGGGGTGCTTGTCTTTTTGTGTTTGTGTCTGATACCTCTTGATTACCACAGTCCCTTTTGTTAAAGCTACACACACGCGTTACCTCCCCTCTCTCATTAGCTTGTGCAGAAAAGACATGCATTCTATTTTACATGCACACACACAGGCTAGAAGGCTATACATTGTGTGGCATATGTAATATGTTTCCGCTGCCATTAGAGGCCTGCAGGCCCCACCGAGGGCCAGTCGCCTTTTGTTCCTGCATAGGCCAGCCACACACACACACGCTGGCTCTGATGTTGTAATCAATTTGTGCCAGACGTGGTCTGGACGTGTGTGTTAATTAACGTTCTTGTGGGAGGAAATAATTTAACCGCAATAATGAGCTTGAAGCAGAGCAATGAGAGGGGTGTGATCTCCTGGATATCAGGCAAACAGAATAGGGAGCGCCCTAACTCTACTTTCTCCTGACTTCAGCTGATCGTCATGAGCACATGAGTGGTGAGTTTTTGGTGAAGTGGCTGCAAGTAAAAAACTGGCAATTCAGAGGATTTTGTTATACATGCATGTGTTAATGCTGAGATGCCAAAAAGTTGATGAAAGATACATTCATTTAATGTAAGATGTTTGGATGTTCCCCTTATGTGTTTTCTGGGCCTGTTTGGGTCACCTCCTGAGTACCTCCACAGGAGGTTCTGAGGTCCAAACTGCTTATGAGTATCAACTCATCATGGTTACTCGAAACTCTCTGGTCATCATCTAGTTCACAGTTGCAACATAGCTCCCTCATCACTGCAACAGTCCAGTAGAATGCATGCATTACTGCCAACCCTGCACCAATCTGCTTGTGGATCTTCTGCTCATCTGAGAAGACATTTAGTCACAGCAGCATGTCAAAACATTAGCAAAAGTTATCTATAAATCAGAGAGTATGGTGTAACATCACACCAAAGGGATCTCACGAGTTAGACAACACGAGTTCTGGTTATCTTAAGTTTGGCAACCTTATGATTCATTTCTGCATGAGAGATAATCATTGCATAGCTTAAAAAAGTTGTATACACACCCGATAAACTTCTTGTAAGTCTTCATGTTCCTTATCAGTGTTCTCCACAGTAACAACATGCCCTGTGTACGATCTTGGTTGCAGTTTCATCACAACTAGTTCTTCATTTTCCACCCCGACTATGAAGTGAAAAAGAACTCCTTGTCCTCATTAGCCTTAGCATTAGCGTCACAGTTTTTTGGATTCCTGCCTTCTTCAGTGTTGGAGTGCTGATTTAACCTTCTTGCTCGATTTCTTTGTCATGATATCTTTATATAGACCCGATATGCACAAGGCTGTAGCAGGATGTAATAATCAAATACTGAAAATAAGTTTGCAGGAGCTGCAGCCTCCACACAGTCCATGTTTCCGTAGCAACTACCTTCTAATGACTAAAGCGCAGATAATTTGCTGATCACAACAAACACGATCAGACTACTGTGTTTTTTTTTTAATGTTTTCTCACCTCATGGCTACCTACTAATAGAGTGATCACCAAACCAATCAATAGCCACTGAAATCTTCTCTCACCACCTTCAAATGAACTGCATCAACAACACTGACGACGTGCGTTCGTTTCGATCTCAACACGTGAGTTTCCTTTAATGACAAACTTCGAAACTGACAAATTAAATTCCGAGATTAGAGCAAATCTAATTTGCGCTAATCTGCTGATATCGCACAGGGCGCACTCTAAAGCATGAAGCAGGGCTCTGTTGTTGTCTATTAAATGAAAACACTGCTCATCCTTTTGAATGGGGTCACACATTTGACCTCATAATGCAGCTGCGCTATCAATGCCGAAGGCTGTGCATGGGGAGGTCGAGGTCCTTAAGGACAGACACACACACACACATGAGCCCATACGTATAACGCTGGGGGCAGATTTGACCACTGACGTGATCCTATTGAGGGTCACTTATAATGACACTAAGCACTTTCTCTTATCACCAGGGTCAGCTTGTTTCACCTTCGACCCTATTAGATACTTTGTCATCAGAGGCTGAAAGGCATCTTCAGAACAGTGGATAGAGTTTGAGATCTAAACATTTGCTTTGGACACAGAGATAATGTCAACCCCAGTGGGTGGGACGACATAACGGCCCCATTTTTTCTGCTTGTGTATTAATTAAAGACTGTAGAAAGGATCTGGATTAAGAAGGTACAAACCTAATAGCATGTTACTACTACTACTGCTTTTAATAATGTCTTGCCTACAGTTCCTTGAAAAAAGTGACTTTAATCCCCATCATCACACTGGTTAGATAGTTATCGATACAGCATAAATATACTGTATATTTGCTTCTGTGGTGATGTAATGCAAATACAATAGATTAAACTAAATTCCAGAGCAGGTTAGGTAAGCTTGTCAGCTAAAGCTGAGCTTGCCACATAATGCTTATGACCAGGGGTCCCTCACTGCCCTTTATGTTTTTGAATTAGCTGATCCACTGAGGTGTAACTCAACTGATAATAAATGTCACCTAGTCATCTGCTAGAGCTCGGGTCCTGATAGATATCTCGGTAACAATGCTAGCTATTTCCCAAGTGACCATCACTGGGGTTCAGTTCCATGCAGATTAGATCTGTTAAGATACAGTACCCACTTTAAACCTCTTAAAAATGTAGGACGACATATTGTATCCTGGCTTGACTTGCTGCAACCCAACAGCCACACATAGATTATATTTTAGCTTGTAATATTGGGCTATACTGACTGATCTCACAAGACAGAAAAGAGAAACTATTGCTGCCATTATGACTTTCAAGCACTTCAATATGTCTTTGTCTTCAAACTGGACTTCCTGATTTATGTTTTATTGTAACACACCCACACAAATGCAGACCCTGCAGTGTTTTGTTTATTTACAGCGTTTGTCCCACATGAGCTCCACTTAGGATCCCCACCGCTGGACTAAATGTACTTTTTATGGCTTGAGTGACTGGCAGCATAGAAAGACGCAAGCCTTTAACCTATAAATCCAAGCCTCAGAAGGTCTCCTAACAAACACGGGGATGACATCACTGACAGTTGATGGTAATTACACAGTAAGTACAATAATAATAATGCCATCCAGACCCTAAAAATAGCTCAGGCCTTAGAGATGGTGGAATGAGTTATGCTCAGCAATATTCTCCACAAAATGCTGTATACAGCTGAATTGTACCCTGCACACAACGCTGTACAACTTCATGTGAATTTGACCTTTTCCTCTATTTTATAATAATTAAATAATAGCTTTGTACTGCAAGCAAACATGATTTCTATGTATTCTATTTATATCCATCCAACCATCTATCCATCCATCATAAATTTAGTGTATTATGCATAACTATGTTTTGATTAGTTAGAGTCCACTGTAATTCTACAGTAGCCCAAGACAAACAAACAAACCAAACAACTGCTCCAGAGAGGACCTTTTATGTTTTTGTGCATTTTGCGACCCTGACCCTAGTTTCACCTAGAAGAGTGTGAGCCAAAGGGGTTACAATCAGCAGCTACACCATAAGATGCTGCTAAATCCTACACACTGGTCATTTGCATTAACAAAGTTGTTGACTGTAGTATTTGATCATAACCATAAGAAATGCATGTATAACCTATAGCTGCCCATATAACTGAATTGACAAATCTGTAATTATGTGTCTTGGGTCATTTAAGTTTGCCCATCCAGTCTACACAAGGCTGAAAGCCATGTCCACAAGGGGAAGCCTTGCAGGTGGTACAGCAGAAAGAAGAGGGAATGTGTGGTATTGGGGCTGTTTTTATGAGCAATTCAGTCCTTTTATAACCAAACTGAAAGCTGTGCCTCTATGTTTAGACCAAAACCTTCTCGGTGTGAGGACTGTCACAGATTCTGTTTATGATGGCTGTGCTCACCCTTAGAGATAGGGCAAAGGAGCTCAGACATCTGGAGGGAGCAACATCTGGGCTATGGCCACCACTCCTTCTTGTCAAAAGGAACCAGCTGAGGTGCTTCAGGCATCAGATCAGAATCTCTACTGGGTGCCTTCATGTGGAGGTTTGGTAGGAACCCCCAGGGTAGACCCAGAACATGCTGGAGAGATTATATATCTCATATAATGTTGCTGGGGAGAGGGACTTATGGATTTTCTAGTAGTCTGCTGTCACTTCTACCCAACTCTGGATAAGCGGCAGAAACTGGATAGATCATAGATTACCTGCAAAATCACACATACTCACACTAAACACATACTAAACACAGAATCATACCCACAAGCAAACAATATTTATACTATACTCACAATGCCAGGAAGTTATATATATTCTAATTATAACGCTATATATATATATGATCTGTATATACAGTATATAGTGCTGTATACACAGTATTGTGATATGTAGTATCTCAACCATGCACACAAGCACACACACACTGATGTACACATTGAGCATACATCTTCTTGAGTGTATGTGTGTCAGAGCGTGTGACTGGGATTCTATTTGTGTCGGTGAAGTGGCTGAGCTGTGTTTGTAGCGTTTAGAGGAAATTACCCCACGAGCGTCGCCTCGGCCACAGCAGATAGCGGGTCGCCTCTCTAGGCTGCATGGCATATTGATTTCTTGTTGTGAGGAGTGCTGTTCAAGCCCCATTTAAGATTTCCATCCAGCCCAAAGCCCTGAGTATGGCAGCAAGCCGTAAATTAGGGAAATTGCATATTCATCACATGCGTTATTTTAAGATACTTTGGAAATGTAGGGGTCTGGAGAAACTCTATGGTGTTGCAGGTAACAGCATACAAAATGATTGACTGGCTCTTCGTTGGGGCAGTGAGGTATGCATTTCAATTCATATCACAGCATACTTTGAAACATGATAGTTAGCATAAGAAGTGATAGCTGTCATGGAAGAATAAAGGAACAAAAAAGAGATCTAAGGTAAGTGCAGTGCAAGAGCATCACAAGAATAATAACTTGGCACCCGAGATGGAGGCAAAGTTTCCAAGTTTGGTGGATAACTTGCCAGAATGGGGAGGAAATTTAATTGAAGTAGAACACAAGAGTGCTGGTCTTTTTGGCATCTTAACCACAAAGACAAAGTCGGAATGATTCATGATTACATTTTGTTCAGTTTATATTCAGTTTACATTTAGCATATATACATTGAGTTACCAGATTATTAGATATACCTAACTAAACTGAATATACATGTGTATATCCTATCTTTTTTTTAAAGTGCCACTGTGAGATACCTGTGTTTGCACAGTAGCTTGTGGCAGTGCTAGGCAAACTACCTACACTAACCAGTTACCATTAGTACAGTTCATCCAAGAGATGTATTTGTGCTGAATGCTGTCTCACATTTATTGGAAACCATGCTGCATCTCTTTTGTGCAGCAGTTCATGCTCATGCAGAGCAGTTACATCAAATTGAATTGTGCGTCACAGGTTATGATAGATTTGCCATTTTGGACTTTTAGGGAGTGCATTCCTCCAAAGGGCAGCGCTGTGAAGACAGTTAACAATACAGATGTATATCAAAGTTCACTAAAGCTGAACTGAATACTGAATGCTAAAACACACAGCATACTGATCACAGAAAGTCAAATGAATCTGATTTGAATTTGAGTTTTGATTGCTGGTATGACCAAGCCTTAAAGCAACATTTAGCAATTTAGCACAATATGGACAGTTGTTCACGTGTATTTGTTATGATTACATTACTTAGGTTCAAAAACTACCTTGTCAACAACTTAGCACTTGCAAGTGCAACAACACAAGACATCGCATTCAGCTAATATTACTTACTAGTCCAACAGCAAGACTTTTATTTCATGAAGCTCTCGCCAACCAACTAAAAGTCAGTCTGAGATTTTCTCTTGACAGCAGCTTCTTGCTTGGTCACTCTCCTTTTTTTTCCCTTCTTAGCTTCTTCCATCAGTCCTCTTCGTTCTTTTCACCTCTGTCATTGGCTGCTAAGCCTGGTTACACTGCCCACTTGCCAAGCTCCGGTTGTGGCAATCACTCCTCATCAGCGTTCGCCTGCACCGTGGGCCTGAAAACCTCAACTTCCTGGTTGTCCAAAGGTACCACAATTCACACCTCACTGATTATGTTATGTTAGTTATTGAAGCCATTGAAATGTTAGGATTTTACATGGGCTTATGTGTTTGACTATTTCTTTACCGGTAGATGTTCCCAAAGACACTCATTGCCTGGCAACCTCTCAGTGATATCAGCACATAACTCCTTACTGTAAATAAATACACAACCTGCATCTTCACGTGCATTTTCTCTTTCTTTACCCATATTTCTAAGTAATTTTCCCCCTATATTTATAAGCCTAAAGGTTTTCAAGAACATGATTAGCCAGTGCAGACAGATGACAACATACGGTATGAATATCAACGCACTATGGATATTTGAATAGTTTTTAACTACAGACCTCATGAAATGACAAGGATACTATGCCTTGAAAATATAATCCACCCTAAATAATAACTAATAATAATAATGTATGGGTGATTTTGTAATTTTTCAAATACATTAGAAGAATAGATTATATTTTGTCATTTTTTTATATATATTTGTATTTTATTTTTGTATTCTTTTATATTTTGTTTATGTGTGTGGATAAATATAATAAGTTAACCTCGGCCGATTTAAACATCAAAGTGTTTGTTCTTTCTCTTCTGTGCACCAAAAAGGAGATTCAGAGCAGCACTATGAAACCTTAAAGTTAACCCTTGTAAGAATTCTTTAAATATTGAATTGAAGAAAGCAAGGAGGCATGTCATGTTTCTACCTTCCAGCTGCTTCTGATGTGTGACTTTGATGTACAACTTCCAAGTCTCTTGGCACATATCCCATAGTCTTCTTAAGGAATCTAGCCCAAGAACCTCCTCAGACAGAATTTACATATGCCATTCCCATGATCTGAGACATCAGTGGTTGTACAAATGAATAACTCTCTCCCAAAGCAAGACATTAGTGAATCAAGGCCCCGGTAATGTTACCAAGAGGAGTTGTACTGGTGAATTAACGACTAAGAGACTTGAAGACAGAGAATCAGAGGGTGATCCTTTGGTCTCACAGAACGTTTCTTTGATGTTTCACAGCCGAATGAGTTCAATTTTACCAGCAGGTTGTTATTCTGCTTTTAAATCGACTTTAGGCAAATACAAGCACATTAGTTGTAAATATAATTCAGGCTTTAATTTTCCTTATGAACTGCCAGAAACGGTGGAATGGCTGCAGCGTTTGCAGGCTGTATTGACAAACTTCTGCATTTCAAGATGCCAAGTGGGAGAAAACAGTGACCACAGAGTATTTCCATATGTCAGACTTGTAATTATCACTAGCCCGACATAAACTCTTTCCCCAATTGACAGCTTGTATTTATGGAATTTTGGATATGATTAAACACAGCATCATTGCCCATATCTCCATATAATTAGTGCGTGCTGTCAGTGTATCCCAAGAAAAGTCTCAGTGATGCAGCCTGAGAATCTGTTTCAGTGTTCTTGTCTGGCTTTGTTTGATTGTAGAGTGGGCAACATGAGGTGGATAGAGTCCATTGCAAGTTCCACAGTAATACATGTAATATTTAGGGGAATAATGCCTTTAGAGAGCCAGTGTGTAAGAATTAGTGGGCTCTCTTCTGGTTACCTTATAATAAGCCTTTTACATCTACAGACACCGTGGGTCCTCTTCCACCATGCTGCACCACCATGTTTCTTCAGTGGCCCAAAATGGACAAACCAAACATGGGCGCCTGGCATTCTTTGAACATTACACAAATACAATAGTGTTTTCTTCATGCCTAAAATGGGAGGGCGAATGGAGGGGGTTGCAATTCGCAACTACGCCGCAAGATGCCATTAGATCCTTCACACGATCCTGCGAATAACAAAGCAAAACTATGCAGCAAAGCAGTAGTAGTAGTCTGACGACACTGAAGCAAAGGCAGACTAAGCTTTTACTGCCTCTTGGCAGATCTTGGCAGATATTTGTTAGGAAGCCCTCTTTGAGTTGAAACTCCAGTCAATCAATATCAACAGAGTAAACAGGGTAGTTGAAGCTTTGCATTTTCTCTACTGCTATACAGAATAAAGGCTCGATAAAGTAAGTGGGGCTGTCAAAATAGGAAGTTTTCAGTGCAGATGTATTGTGGCAAAGCATTAGGGTTGTGACTGCAGTGATGGCTTCATGTGAGGTTTGTTTCCTTCTTACCTTCACTCTATCTCCCTGATCACATTCAATGTGTAAATCCTTTCTTGTTAGAAAAAAAACACGAGTATTCCCATAGCACTGTGTGGATCTTTTGTTAATAAAGTGTCTCCCTCTCAGAATAATATGTTGTTTGACCGACATGTTGTTGGCAAAGAGCCAGAGCCCTGTCCCTCACTGACTGCATGTGTATGTAATCTACTGTATATGTAATATGCGTACAGAATACATACACTAATAACCGTACAAAAATATGGTCATAAGGCCGGAAAACCTGCTTTCTCAGTCAGCTTTACTGGCGATGGAATCCTATGAACTAAAATATCCTATGAAATCAAAATTCTGTCAAAGCTTGGATATTTCACAGTAGTAATTTTGCATTAGTCTGCTTCATTCTCACTTGTTTGAATAGGCAGGACTTCATCCACACAGTCATGATGAAACTAGTTTTTTATTGTCATTATTTTTTTTTTTTTATAACAACTGTTATGTGCGTTTAATTCTGAACTTTAACTTTGATTGCTGCTTGTGTAGTCATATATATATTTTATGTTTCTGAGAAATTTTAAAGATATTAAACTTTTAAACTTTTTTTTCTTTAATTTTCTTTCTTAAATGTTTTAGAAGACTTTGGTCCTAAACCAAAGTCCTGAAAATCTAGATGGTGTAAGAGGAAAAGCCAGGCCAGGCAGTCCAACACAGCGACATTGTCATCCCTAGAAACCATGCTCCTGTTTCTGTTCCTTCAATGTATCCTGAATAAATTATTAATTTTTTTCTTTTCAGGGAAGTTTTGTCATCATTGAGCATGTGGCAGAATCTGCTGTGTTAAATTATTCCTGGCATCAGTCAGATCAATTCATAGTAGAGAGAGATGAGGCCTGCTCTGGAAATGATCCACTGCTTGTCGTTTAAGCTATAGCAGTAAAATATAACCAATCAGAAATATATCATGTTCAGGAAAAAACAAATAACAGGACGTGTACAGCATAGGCCCGGTCCTGCCTATAGGTCCCAGTGTGTCTCTGTGACTGCGTACGAGTGAAAGAAAGAACAGGAGAGAGAAGAAATGGGAACAGAAAAAGAAATGGAGAGGATGTGAGATGGACAGGGTGCTCTCTGTGTGTCTTTGTGTAAGGAGTGTGCTTGCTTGTACCCTGGCTTTATTTGTGTTATGCCGTGTGATTCCATTGTGTGGAGTAGATCCATCGAGCTTGTATTCCCACCCTCCCACCAGCCCCCTGCTTTAGATAAAGCTATCTGGATCTGCAGCACACCTTCCCCAAATGCATGTGAGCAGCTTACTGTTGTGGAGGCTCTCTCTATGTTCCTGGGGGATTCTGACGGTTGCATTGTGTGGGCTACAATGAGGGTGTGGTATGTTGGCACATAGCACCGTCTCCAAAACCACTATTAAGATGTTAATGTTCGCTGGTATGGCTGTCTTCAGGCAGTGCAGTCCCTCTACATCTCTGAAAGTCTACTTCCCACTGAACATTTCACATATTTTACAGAATGGAGCAATCATGTTTAATTGTTATGCATTTTTCAGACAGTTAGGATGGCCACTTGTGCACACATTATACCTTAGGACAGAGGTTGGGCTGCAACTAATGATTATCTTTATTATCCATGAAAATATTTATTAATTTTGTTATCATTTCATGTCTAAAGTGTGCACCATGCCCATGATAACAGGAGTATATTTAGCAGTTTTCAAGTTAACAATGTCAACTATTTTAATTTAGTGTGATAAGATATTTGACCTGATGAAGGTCACCAAGGAGGAAAAGTTAACGGTCCAGTGTGTCAGATTTACCAAAATCCATTGACAGAACATTGGCAGAAATTGTATATAATATTCATAACCATGTTTTCATTGGTGTATAATCATCTGAAAATAAGAATTGTTGTGGTTTTGTTAACTTAGAATGAGCCTTTAATATGCCATGTTGCATTGTCGTAGCCAAACCAAACAGTGGCTCTCTCTTACCCACGTGAAAGGGAAAGGTGAGATGACAGGTATTCAGTTGGTTACAATCTGCGACCCTGCTGCCGGATGACACTAAACACTGGACCTTTAAAAGATCATTAAAAAGAATTCAAATCATCCTGAGGGGGATATGAATATCTGTACCAAATGTCATGGTTTATCTTGATGCATGAGACACAAGCTTGTAACTGGATGATGTGTACCCACCTACAGTCAAGTTAAAGTTGATAATAATTATAATTAATTATAATTATGGATTTCCATTGCATAAAACCCCATTTTTATAAAGATGTACCAAGCAAAAGCTGTGTCGTGTATTCACATAATGTAACTGTCTTCGTATGATGTCATTTTCATTGTTACTGGTATCTTTTCCAGCATAGCCAGAGTTGAACAACAGTGATGACTGTCTGACTGAAGGTGTATTAATGCAACGTGACATGATGGAACCTCCTAGCCCACTGTTTGTTTGCACTGTAAAAGAACAAATTTGCTCCGCGTTGCTGAGTATAAAGGTGTGTTAACTTCCCCAGTCCACTTTCATTATCACCACTGACCACAAATCCTGTCAAATCAACCAAGACTGAATCCTTCAAGATTATTATTTTCATGTTAAGCACCTTTTTTCCCTTTTTGTAGGAGTTTGTATGTAAATCATGGTGATCTACAGACATATAATGGTGTTGTGTTAAACTGAGATGAACTGAAGTTATAGAGCGCTTTAAAGAAAAATGATGTTTGTCTCAGGATGATCAGTGTACGGAGGTCAGCACTTACTCATTATTTTACTTCACTGACTACACTGAGATACATAGTAAATGTGTAAATGTGCAAATGTTTCCCTCTGCGTGTATGTATGTGTAGTGTGTACACTTCCCAGTTGCGGTACCTATTGTCTCCCGCATGCTAGTTTTGAACCTTAATAAGCCCTCGCCTGTGCTCGCCGGATGTGAAGGCAGGGAGAGAGAAAATGGCTTTCTTACACTTCAATTTCACGCATATTTTCTTTGAGGCTAATGAGAGCCTTAAATACGGTGCCAGACTTCAGGCTGCACTGTTGAAGGCTGACATTTTCACACAAAGTGGCACCTTGTCACTGCGGATGAAGTCCTTATACCTGGCTGTTGAGAGGTGTGTGTGTGTGTGTGTGTGTGTACTGGCCTTTTGTGCGTCTGTGTGAAGAAAAGAAGATCATTTGCTGTACTGGTCTGTACAATTCAGAGTTACTGTGTGTTTGTGTTGTGTGCAGGTGTGTGTACTTGCCCATGTGTGTGTTGTTGTCTTTTTCAGCATGGTGTATTAAGTCGCAGAATGAAGCAAAAAAAAAAAAAAAAAAAAAAAGTATTTCTGGAACACCTTGCACTGTCTCACTCTGTAATGTTTATGTAATGCACTTGTGTGTGTTTTTATGAGCAGATATATGATATATGTGCTGGCGGTCCAACATTCTTTCTCCAGCTAAAACCTACCTCTGTATTCTCATTCCCTTATCTGTACTGAACATATACCGATTCTCACGTAGATCTCCGGACAGAAAGCAGCTCTCATAGATCTCATCCCTCCTGTAAAGCTTCAACTCTTTGCTTTATCTATATCATACTGTTGTGCAGCACATATCATCGAATCGATAGTGATACAATTCCTACTTAATCACAACTCTGGACAGGGAAAATTATGAATAAATAAACACTTGAAAGGACCTGCTCATCTTGTCAGCATTGTTGTCATCTCCCATGAAGCCTAAACAAATATGCCTGCCAGATTTCTTACCTTGCGGAGAGTAGTCACAAAATGGACGTTGGAGGTAATTATAGAGCCGGAGATATGGAGGGAAGGGAAACTTGTGTGTGTGTGTGTGTGTGTGTGTGTGTGTGTGCACGACACGTGTGTGTCTTTATGTTTTCATATCCAGTGGAAATAGAGGGAAGGTGAGTGGAGCTCAGATGCTCTATGGTTGTCTGATTGTTTCACTGCCCCCTTACAATGATTGTTAACTGTTTCGGAGGGTGTTTCTTTTGTCTTATATATGCCATAGTCTAAGCCACGGGGAGAGCAGAAGAGGCTACAGGGAAAGCCCAACAATGAGGTGTCTGTTTGCATATGTGTGTGTCTGTGTGTGTGTGTGTGTGTGTGTTTGTCTCCCACACGGCCCCGCTACTGCCACTCACTGTAAACTAGTCTGCAGCTCGTCACAGACAGACGCTGACACACTCCCAGTCTAATGTGCTCATTAGGGACTGCACAGCACACACATAATTGATAGCCATGACACAAGATGCACACACACACATTATTGCAAAAAACGGTTTCCTTTTTTTTAATGCTGCAGTAGAAAACAAGGTTATATGAAGTCATATAATGGGGGTTCATTGTCAAGAACAACAACATAAAACGAGAGAACGAAATGAAAAAGACTAACGGCACAGAATGCATTACAGTATCTGTGCTGTTTACATGCCGATATTTTACACATAAGGATTTTTTTTTTTATTTCTCTACACTGGCAGCTGTCAGTTACTTCAGCAAATTAACTGCCAAAAATGTAGCAGAACTTGTCACTCAAGAGGTTAGTGTAACCATGGTTACCTTTCATATCCCAAAAAGATAAAGCTGCAGTGTGGAATCATGGCAGAGTAATTAGACAGAACAAAAAAAAAAAAAGAAAGAAAGAAAAAAAATAATAAAATAAAATAGGACCAATCGAAAAGGCATTCAACAATATGAAACAACCAAGAGTGCTTATAAATAACAGTTTACATGTGAAATATCTTCATAAAGTAACATCTTTTTTGTACAACCTTTAATATCTTTTTTAGTGTTCATACAGCGGCACATGTAGAGTAGTGTCTGGTAAAAAGAGTCTTTAACCCTTTGAGCACGAGTTGGGAATAAAAAGATTCACCTGTTGTCATCCTTTTGCTACCTATCTTTTTCGTATCCTTTGATTAAATAACACATTTATAAAACTATTGTGCAAAACAATTTTATTCATGTCTTCATATACTGTGCACCAGCAGATAGTCATAATCCTTTTAAATTAAAAAATATAGAAATGATGCATAATTTAGACAGGAATTAGTTAATATGTTTTTATGTACATATTTTACACAGACCTGAATTAATATAGGTCCCTGATCAACCAAAGTAAAAGACTTCAGATTTCTTTTTTGTCTTTCTCACCACATAGCTACAATGCTTGTGTCCTGCGAGCATCTCTCAGACAAATATAAAGCCCAAGATTAAAACCTTGCAGTGAATAGAGAATCTCCGTTTAAAAAAAAAAATGCTTTCATGTCTAGGATTAGACTCAACATACTGTATGTTTGGGAAACACGTTGTCCATCTAATTCTCACAATAGCTTCAGTAATTCCCAATCTCAAATCTTGAGTCAATAGTGTTTGGATCTTAGGTGTAGAAGTGCTTCGACGTACTCAGAGGGTTAAATTTTTAAATGCTGACTCCAGCACAAAAAAAAAAAAAAAAAAAAAAAAAAAAGAGAGAGCGAGCGGGAGAGCGTAAAAAAAAAGAACAAAAAAATTATGGAAAGTGCACCAGATTTAGTTATAAAATGTTTAACTAAACTGTTTCATTTATGCATGCAGCTTATCACACCCCAGTGATGCCAAAATATAAAGGACCTTAATTCCATTTACACAAGTTTCAAAATACACACCACTTCATTTTAGAATCTCTTTTTTTTTTTTTTTAAACCTTCATATACTATATCTTCTCCATGACATGACAACAGCCCCGATCTGCACATTTTGAAAAAAGTCACTATTCCTGTCCTGTCTTGGACCAGAGTGAGTCTATCTCACACAGAAACAAACAAAAAAAAAACAAACAACTGCTATACAACACAAAAAAAAAAAAAAAAAAAAATGTGCCAAAACTCAAAGCAGTAGTTGTATGTCATCTTTGTGCAGTTCCATCACATTAATAATCCTTTCTTTTCTTCGAAAGGAATGTCTGTGAAACGCTAAAGAGAGACAGGGCAAGAGAGAGTGAGCCGTTACAAAAGAATGCAGCATTGTCCACAGTCAGTGCTACTGTTTCTCCAGCTCACACACATACATGAGATGGTCCTCGGGGGACTTCCCATGAGTCTTGCTCAGGTGAAGCTTGACCGCGTGCTTACTCGCAAAAGTCCGGTTGCAGAGCTTGCACTGGTACATGGCCCCACTGTCGTCGTCGTTGTCGGGGGAGGGTGATGGGGAGTCGGTTGAGGGCAGTGAGGAGGTTAAAGAAGAGGGCAGAGAGATGGGTATGGAAGATGGTAGGGATGTGGGTAGAGAGGAGGGTAAAGGGTGGCTGGAAGGGTGGAGATTGGAGAGAAGTTTTTCAGATAGTCCTTTGGTGTGGCGTTGGTGATGTTGCTGTGATATCTGGCTGAGCAGCTGCTCCCCAGAAAGCTTGGCCAGATCTCGCAGACGGAAGCCCAAGTGGGATTCCAAGTGGCTGACATAGGTGGACGGTGAGCGGATCTGAGAGGCGCAGTCGCTGCAGAAGAACACAGGGTGACCTGAATCCAAGTTTTTCAAGAACTTGGTGCCACCGGTTCTTCTCAGCTGGTACTTGACGTTAGCCAACCAGTGGGATATGGTAGTCATTGAGAGACCAGTGAAACGGGAGATGTGCATTCTTTCCTGTGGGCTCAGGTCTGACATCATGTACTTTCCATCACTTGTTTGTCTCAGACTGGAAGCAAACTGGGCTTGTAGGATGAGGAGGTGTTGAGGGTTCCAGTTGGACTGGCGCCCTTTACGTTTCTGGGCTGGTGAAATATCTTCAGTCTCCTCCTGCGTGACACCTTCAATGTCGGAGCGCTCAGACAGGCTGGTAGGTGTGGAGGATTTGGAGACAGCCTGACTCTCTGTCAGGTTCCTCAACATGTCAGAGATGTCTGACAGTGCGTTTTCTCTCAAAGGGGAGGTGGCCATGAAGGATGCTACTGCAGCTGAGGCTTTGGTCATAGTGACAGTGGAGGAAGGAGAAATTGAGGATGGGGTAGAGAGGGTAGAAGAGAGAGCTGCTGAACCCAAAGAACCACCACTGCTGTTTTTGTCAGCATTTTTGCCTTTGGTGAGATCTATGGGTTGGTCATTGTTTAGATGTTGCTGGTAGAAGTAGCGGTCTAAGTGGTCATTACTGGGCTTTTTGGTCTGTGCTGGTGGGGTGGAAGCAGCCACCGCTGCTTTCTCTGCCAGGCTGTTACTCATTTTGAACAGCATGCTCATGGGGTCAAGGGAGGGCAGGGCAGGCTTAGCTGCCTTCCCCAGGTGGACGTTCATTACTGACTGCAGTGCACTGAGAGGGTTGACAAATGGTTGCTCTGGAGGTGGATGGTCTGTGATGATTGCCGTACTGCCACACAGGGAGGCAGACAGGGGGGATGTCACAGCCGTCGATTCAACTCCATTCTCCACAGACTCCTTTGTGGAAATATCTCCATTTGAATCTCTGTGATTGGCTCCACTTCCATCACCTGCTACTTTTTCCACTCCACTTGCTTTCTCAGGAGTTTTACAGCCTCCTGTTCTGTTTTCTTTGGGGGATTCTCCTCGTGCTGAGTCCCCTGCATCGCTGTTGCAGGGTGAGGGCGTGGTACGTCTCAGAGGAGATCCCCGAACAACCCCACTGGGCTCTCTCATTTTCTCCTCTACTTTGGCCACTTTCTCTGTCACTTTCTTGACCAGTTCCTCCATTGCATGGAAGTTGTTTTTGGGCAGTGGGGAGTTCTGGCGGCTGGAAGAAGAGATTACAGGCTGGCTCTTACCAGTGGGGGAGAGGATCTCCCCTCCAGGGAACATGTATTTAAGGGGGGAGCTTTTCCCGGAGTTGCCTAAGGAGAGCTTCATTATGTTAGGGAGCTGGTAGGCAGCATGGATACTGGGATATCCACCCCAGCTTGGAGCTCCATTCTGGGCTTTGTTGATGGCTGAGGTCACTGTGTTCTCCAAAGACTTCAGGATGTCAAGACCCCCTTTTGGACTTTCATCCAGATCCTCTTCAGTCAGGTAAGTGTATTTCGAAGAAATATCAAACTTTTCCTCTGCCTCCTCCTCAACTCCTGCTTTCCTCTCCTTGTTGAAATTGTTACCATTGTTGATGATGGGCTCTTTCGTGCATTCCTCCTCCTTCTCCTCTTTTTTTATCTCCACAACCATGGCAGTGGGGGAGATGCTGGCTGGAGGAGGCACTGGGGCAGGTGGAGGGGAGAAGGTTGTGGCAGCCAAGGGCACAGACTGGACCTTTTCTTCAGTTGTTGAATTGGATGTGGGGACTGGGGTGGGTGACTCTATAATGGGTTTGCCTTTCTTAATAGCAGAGTTGGTGACTTTAATAAAGTGTCCTGTCACCATCATGTGAGCAGTTAGCTCCTGCAGTGTGTCATGAGAGCTGCCACACTCCATGCATTTGAGGATTTGTGACTTTCTGGATTCAAACTGCCAGGCATAGCTGGCACCGTTCTGGTGTCCATAGCGGTTGTTAGGTGTGATGTAAGGGTTGGTGACTTTCTGGAGTATGTCATTAGAGTCGTTGAGGGAGGTGGGCTTAGGTGTGGTGCCTCCGTTAGAGTCAGGTGAGCTAGGGATGTCTAGATCTATAGGGGCTCTCTTTCGAGCCGAGGAGATAATCTTAGCTGCCACTGGTGTAACAGGCTCTTTCAGAGGCACTTTCTGGTAGTGTTTCGTCTTGATCATATGGACGCTTAGATCCTGAAGGGATTCAAAGGAGTGCCCACAGTACATGCACTTGAGAACTTTCTGTGCATCTTCCTTCCCCTCCATCTCTAGCAAGGAACGCTTTCTGGGTTTTGACCACCGTTTGGCACCCTCACCGTCTGTCTCGTGGTTATCATCGCGGTAGTGGCCTGTCTCGTTCATGTGCACCGTGAGTTCCACCAGTGTGTCATAGGCCCCACTGCAGTCCTTACAGCGGAATTTGCTGGCACCAGTGAATATAGAGCCATACAGTTTGGAGCTCTGCCGGTACAGCTGGACGGTACTAAAGAGGTTGGGTTCTGTAGATGCTGTGGATATAGCCACTGTGGGATGTTGAACCAGACCCAGTCTGTGTTGGTGGTGGTTCTGTGAGGCCTGCTGGAGGGTTTTAGCCATTGCTGTCTGGTGCCAGTCATACCCTCCACTTCCACAGCTACTGCTACTGCTGCTACTACTGCTGCTGCTGTGACTGCGAGGGGGTTTTTCCGCAGGAGGCTGGCTCAGGTTCAGATTCAGTGTGGACCAATAGGAGTTGGTCAGGAAAGAGGTGTAAATGGCCTTCATCTTCTCCAGACTGTCAGCCACAGACCCCGTTGTGGCTAATATGGCCTCATCTCCACTTACTGGGGCAGTCGCATTGGCAACAGCCATCATGGCAGAGGAGGAAGACAGGGACAGGGCATTTGAGGGGTCTTTAGAGAGGAGGACATCATCCTCATTCTTAATTGAGGAGCTCTCAAAATCAGACATTCTGTCACTGGATTCGCTCAGGTGGGACTCACTGTCCAGTTCCTGACCAGAAAAGTCAGCAGCATTAGGGGAGTCATGGAAGCCAGTGGATCCTGGCCTGTCCTTGAGAAGGAAGTCTTTGTCCTGACATAGGAACTTGGCAGCAGGCTCCTCCCCTTCCTGAGCTGAGTCCTCTCCATCCAGGTCCTCATCCAGCAGGGCTGCTTCCTTCTCATCTTCAGGAACGTATGCTGCATGGGCAGAGACAAGAAAAAACAAAGAGAGATCTGTTAGACCCACATGAGCAGCATATGATAGATATTCTTAACTCTTCCTGTTTCTTTACCAAGCAGGGAACTGATAGAAATGATAGTGGCATTCGTACATTCTACACAGGAAACAGAGCAATCATCCAATGACATTCACAGACAACGTATTTCTTCTCATAAACTGTTGCAGCAATTCTGGTCTAACTTCCCCTTTTTACGTTGACATTGTTTTCAAATTGGAATCAAGTCGCCACCCCCTCCCATTCGCTCTCCACCCCCCAGGTCTTTGTTCTGTACTGCAGAAAATCCGAGACAGCCAGAGAGTGAGAGAGACAGAGAGAGAGAGAGAGAGATG
>NC_040018.1:8446139-8448639 GCF_000972845.2 Larimichthys crocea
AAAGTGCTATTATTATTTTTGCAGTGTGGGCTTTTACCACCACAGCTTTCAAGCTAACTATTTCTCCAGTAGACATATGTTTTGATTTTATGTTACATATTGATATAATCTTTCTTTTGAAAATCTATAAAGAAACCACTTCTAGATAAAATACCAGAGAGGAATGTTGTAGTCCATCTTAATTAAATATCGGACAAATTCAAAGTATTTCATCATCATATTTGATGTTATGTTGTATTATCTCGTATCTCTCTATGCTAAAAATGTGTCATATGGTGTTTATTTTATAGAATATTTTGCCATAATTGATCAGACTTCAGTCTCCTTCTGCATTATTTTCCTGCAATCTACATGCAACAGTGTTCTATGTGATAATGAAATATAACACATGAATAAAATAAAACTATAATAAAAAGACATGTTTAGTACAATCAAGTTAATAATGATTTGATTTGATTGATGGCTTTTCTTTGACTGTGTACTGTCCATGCATTCACAGATTTAGTTGTGAAGCTGTAGTTTTTATTATGTTATAACATGGACATATGTGGAAATAGAAATGAAAATTAGTATCATATTTCACTAATGGCTGTTTTATGGTTAGCTGCATCTAATGCGTACTCTGTATATTTCTTTTCTTTTTTTCTCAGACCTGTATCTGTATGTAGTATATATGAAATATGTTTTATGTGGACCTAGCTCCATGCCGATAAGTGGTAATGAACAAGCACAACAGTCCGAAATATGCAAAATGCCTCTCTCAAAAAAAAAGAAAAAAAAAAGTACGAGATAATATTAGCATATACAGCACATGCTGGCAGCGGTGTTAGCGAGAAAGAGAGGGAGGACGAGAGAGGGGAGATTAGATTTGGAGTGGCAACAGTTAGTGTGTCTGTCCGTGGCTGCAGCAGCTTCGCAAACACACTGAAATACTGCGATTATTTAGAAACACAGGCTGTTGTAGCACGCTTGTGTATGTCCGTAAATGTGTGTGTGTGTGTGTGTGTGAATGGTGTTAGCCTGGCTAATCATCTCCCCATGCCACTCAGCTGGGGAGCTGCTGACAATGTATTTACATGCTGCAGTTACAGTGCCAATACAAGAGTGTATGCCTGGGCTAGAGAGCTGCTGACACACTCGCTGATGTGTGTGTGTGTGTGTGTGTGTGTGCTGTATTTATTTAGCAAAACAGTTACAGTTTTTGTACAAATCAAATGCAGCACTACATAAAAAGAGTTTGTCTGCAAGACACAGTCAAGTCAACACCTAAACACTGACTTATAACAGTGGGAGTGTGTGAGTGTGCTGAGGGTGTCGTCAGACATATTTGGTTATTTTTTTTTTTTTTAAAACAATGGAAACAAAAGTGTAAAAACTGTGTGCCAACTAATTATCAAGTCAGTATTCCCAGCTAAATCTGACTCTTGGCGTCCTGAACACACGAGAGAGGTGGATATTTTACACCCTCACACACGCACGCACACATGCACGCACGCACATACACACATACTTGTCATCAGTAGCGCCGAGTCTCTACGTGGCCTCGCTCCGACTGTAAAGCTGCTGGTTAATTATGGAGGAGTCGTAAAGGAATCAGTGAAGTGGTTTTTAAAAAAAAAAGAAGAAGAAGATTAGTGTCTAATTTAACAGAGAGATGGATGAGAAATCAATCAAAAGGTGGAGAGGAAGAAAAATTTACACTTACGTGACAAATGACACAACAAAAAAGAAAAGAAAAGAAAAAAGAACAAATGTGTGATTTGAAGGGAAGCTAATGTGACCGAGTCATGACAGTGTTGCCCAATTCCAGATGATGCTCCTCTGCTATGTGGCATGTCAGAAGTCCAATAAAAGAATGATTCTTAATTACTTTTTAACTGAAGTGAACAGTGTGAGAATTTAATGTGCATTATGGACCAGACACACATTTCAAACAGCAGTCCGACGCTCTAACAACCACACAGGGAATCAATGTTAGATATGATATTGAAGGAATACTCCACGTTAAGTGAAAAGAACTGTACTTCAGTTATAGGCAGCTGCCTTTAATAATAATTCATGGTTTACGATTGCACAAAGTTTTTTTTTTAAATTTGGAATAGTGACAGTAGAAAGAGACGGACAGATGTGCAGCAAAGAAAGAGAAGTTAAAGAAAGCTGTCATCACTTTATAGCAGCAATCTGCACAGCATGCACATGCAGCATTGAACACTAATTATGCACAAGATAATCTGATGACAAAAGGACAGAGTTATAGTATATTAATGGTAATGAATGAATGAAAATGATCAAAAAACGCAGCCCTGATATCTTTTCAGGTAGCTCTGTAAAGAACATGTATAGTGTTAAACTGAAACAGACCACACACGTTTACGGAGGAAACTTGCTCTGTTTAAAACATCATGTGAGATATTTTCGTGTTAAAACACTGAACCGAACATAATAAATGCTAAATATTAGCACTGAGCTTTCTGCTATGATCCGTGTGTGTGTGTGTGTG